>NC_085096.1:6229216-6281716 GCF_963422355.1 Corticium candelabrum | reverse complement strand
ACACACACACACACACACACACACACACACACACACACACACACACACACACACACACACACACACACACACACACACACACACACACACACACACACACACACACACACACGCATGCACGCACGCGCACACACACACACACACACACACACACACACACACACACACACACACACACACACACACACACACACACACACACACCATATATTTGCTGCTTGTGCTCCATGTTACAATGAGGGTACAGGAGATACAGGCCAGAAACATCGAGTCTAAACTGCTCACTGTCTGTCTCGACAAAAAACCGCTGGTGATTATAAAGACCTTTAGCTTGAAATTTTGATGACAAAACTGACATGGAATCCTTAAGGGGAAAGAATGAAAATGTTGGTGACTTCAGCTTTCTTCCTCCAGGACTTCAACAAGTTACACTGTTCGAGGACACCAGATCATTCCAACGACGCTTCTTTCCACCAACATTGCCCTTGCAACGAACAGGAGCAGACACAAAAAGCTGCTTGGGTAAGTTTTTATTGGACTTCCTTGAGAGATATCCAAGAAAATGGAGATGACGTTGGTAAGAGAATCGATGAGATCCTTTGCTGTTTGGCTATCTTGAGTACCGTAGTGTGACGCCTCTGCTCCTTGACCGAGATTCCCAATATAATTCGAAGGCAACGATTCAAAGAGGGCTCAATACGACGAACATGAGGCTCAAGGAGAACGGTGGACTCCAGACCATACAACAAGGTTGAAAGGATCACACTGTTCAAAACACGAACAATAATTTGGTGGCTGGTCTTGATCTTACGTTGATACCACAAGATCCGAGTGAGTGACTGGAAAGCGTGTGAGGATTTAAAGATTCTGGAATTAATCTCTGTGTCTATTCCACAATTATTTTGAACAATGCTTTCCAAGTACTGGAAATGAGAGACCACTCCAATAGGCTCGTCTCCTCGCACAAGGTGGATTGGTACAGGAGTTTGAATATGTAAGCACTGAGATTATCTGATGGTAGAACTGCTAATTTTTTCGCCTTTTTGCAACTAATAGCAAGACTCAGTTTCTTACAGTAGTTTGATAAGAAATGCAGCATTGTGGTGAGGCCAAGCCAATTGTCAAGGAGAAGAGTCATATCGTCGGCATACTCCAGATCAGTCTCCAACCATTCAAACCTCAAGGTCTTCCTGTTCCCGATAAGATCAGCATCATGAAGGTCGGCTACTTTGATGCCCATTACTCGTTGTCTGTGCTCATCCAAAGCCATGTGAATGGCAACGTCAAAGTAGAGATTAAATACGGCAAGTGCCAACACACAGCCTTTAGGACACCGTTGGTGATAGGAAACTTGTCCGATACCTTCCCATAAGCCTTTACTGCATCGCTGGAATTCTCGTGTAGGGCACAAATAATGGCCGGCATATTAGAAGGAAGCTGATATGAATAGTGAAGAATGTGCCAAAGAGCATCACGGTTGACCGAATCATATGTGACACAAACACAGACGCACACACACACACACACACACACACACACACACACACACACACACACACACACACACACACACACACACACACACACACACACACACACATGGACGCACGCAATTATTATTTTGAGCATACACTAAGAAAGCTAATTGCCTAAACTTGTAATTGATGTAATATTGAAACTACTTAGGCAACAATCAAGTCATTAGTATTAAATAATGTTATCCATACGGATAATGGATACTTTGAAGTATTGTTATATTTAATTAAACCATGTAAACATCTATGGCCTTTCATGTACAATGCAGACCCTCTCGCGCTGTCATGATCGGTTTCTCTCTAACCCCAAAAGTCACACAGAAAGCAACAGAAATCTTCCTGCCTATGTTTATGCTACTAGATGGTTTTATGTCAAATGTGTGTAGCCCACGCACTACAGGTAAAGGGTTAAATATTATAAGCTAACTGTTTTCCTTTCGTTTCATGCATGCACAAGCAAATATTCTGAACAACGGATCGACAAGTTGTAGCGTTGCGGTCTTTGGGACAACAGTGCAACAAACGTAAAGGAGCGGCAGCCGTGTCTTCTGTCGATTGCTTAATATTTGTTCATCTTATTCAAACGCAAGTTGCACTCCTGCCATTATTGACAGATTATCGATATATAAGGCTATACAATTAACGTTTTCTGTAATCTTTGTAAGAACTCCGTTTGATAGCCTTAGAGTGTGATTTTAACAGCCTGGTTTTACATCTTCACATAACGATTAACAAATGGGCGTTTCATTTCATATAGGCCTCACCACCTGATTGTTTAGATAGGAAGGGCGTATTTTGAGTTATAATAACTAACTAAATGGCTTCAATCAATCAATTTCGGACGCTAGCGACCTCAAATGAAGTAGGCGGGACGAATTCAGTCTCTCCCAGAAATATTCTTGCTGCAAACACACCAGCTTCGTCGTGTCAAGAAGCGTCGTAACTGACCTACTGTCTATTGCCCGTAACCCGGAAGTGAGTAATCAAGTAGAGGTCACACCAAGTGTGCTCATTAGAGCACTAAGAGCTGCTCCAGTTGTACCATGTTACACCAATTATCTTAAATGGTTCCAGTTGCTGATCCATTGGTCTTACAAGATAATTGGATAATAACCATTGCTTGATAAACAGAAATGCCAGACCTAGTGGTTTCTAACGATACCAAGATCATCGCGAAATCCAAAAAACAGCGGAGATTTTGATTATTTTTAAAGTTCACACTTATGGGGAACAAATAGTAGTAAGTGAATGCATGCACGTATATTATCAGCACCCTGAGGTTATTAACTTAGCAAACAAAAGATAGTAATGTCTTGACCAGAAACACATTAAAACACCTAACAACTAAACGATGGTCTTGAGGTTCAAACAACGACAGGAGATCATTCAAAGAGAGCGTTCGTCCTTCTTGTAACAATAACTCTGGTTTGTGTCTAATTTTGCGTAATGCACCCCGCTGTTCCCAACTCGCAGAGCCGTAGCCTGGGTTCAGAAGTGGAGGGTGCGTAATACACCAAAATGGGACCAATGACGTCACAAACACGTCGCGTGGTCTTTGGTTTTTTGAATTATATATATCAAGATGCACGTACAGAAAAAAACAAAAGAAATTCTCGAAAATAACATTAACAACTTTGGTAGAAAAAGTCAAAAAGCGAAAACGGAAGTCATTGCAAGATTGATTCTGCGATTATGAAAATGAGCATAACAGTCTACTAATTTGTCTGATAAGACCAGGAGAAGACTGGTATCAATTTGCATGGTTGCCTCGGCCTAGATTGCTTGTTTTGTCAAATTTTCATGCAAAGACTGCAAAGGATCGAGGTGCGTAATATTGCAGCAGAAAACAGCTACTCTGACAATTTGATGTCGTTACTAAAATACCCAGCGCGTTTTACGAATAGATTAGAGTTGGAGATGAAGAACTGCAATGTTAATTAATAGTATATAAAGAACGTACTTTAATCCGTATTCTAGTCGGACTCCCTGTAAATTCGACGGTTTCCTACGTGATTTTGGCCATCTTCGCAGAGAATTCGCGTGAACGAATGACCATTTAGTACTTGGTCAAGACACAGCAAACTTGGGTCAATTTCGGCTTAATTTCGCCAACATTCCGGGAAAAATATGCCCGTGTTACCGGTGAATTCAGCACGGATTCTAGCGCGAAGGACTGGGCGCGAGTCTAACGCGCCATTACATTGGACTAGAAACGGACCTACACAGCTGAGCGGGCGGTTCGTCCAAACCCCTCCCCAACTCCAGCCTACCGTACGGGCATGGACTCGATGCACTCAAACCAAAGCATTGTGTCAAACTAGGGACGCATGTATGGGTTGTATACGTGCATACCTTTGTCAGCTCTATAGGCTAGACGTCTGGTGCAATATTCTGGGTAAGCAAACATGAAGCTCTGATCATCTCTACTCCGTAAAACACGAACACAAATCTTTCCCAAATGTACACTGTGACAAACATATTTAGCTAACAGCTAGATGTGCATGTAGCTGACTGTGGGCGCGTTCGATTTACGGATCTAGAGCTGGAACTGGGTGTGTCTTAGAACTATTAGAACTGAAAGAACTAGAGGCTAGATCGAAAGCTAATTCTGCTTTCAGAATCGTACTATGCACGAGCATGCGCAGATTCAACGTAATGGCAGCAACCATTGACAAAGTGGCTATCGTTGCAGCAGTTTAGTTTAGTCTCTGGTCCAGACCATCTGACGACGACGGAGGACTACTAGAGTAACGTCTTCGCTAGATTCCGGGGACGGTGACTGCTCAATTGGGATGCTAGAAACTCCTGATGGTCTCCAATCCTGACCTAGAATCTCACTTGAAGTCAGGACCAGGTCGATGATAGCGTCAGTTCTCGCGAAAACATCCGGGTAATTAAACGACAATAGGGCGTGATCATGCCTTCCAGCAGTTCCAGGTCTAGACTTCGAACTGTTGGAATCGTTCTGGCAGTTCTAGAACTAGAATTCTTACAAATCGAATGCAAGTTATTCGTTCAGCCCCGTTGCTTCTAGTTCCAGAACCGTAAATAGAACGCGCCCTGTATACTTTAGCTAAGTATTTTTATAGGCGGATAGAGGTGAGGGTCCTGGAGGTCACGACCCCTCGTCGTCAACGACACGCCTACTGCAGCCGAAATCTCGTTTGTTGTATTATCAAAGTGAACGCATACGTACAATAATGTTTCGGTGGATGGCTAATTCGTTCAATTCTAAACTTGTATGCCTATAATTATCTAATGACTAGGCTATAGCTGCTAAGGGGCGTGGTTAATGATACAACTGCAACCCCTCTTTCGAAAACTTCTATATACAGCCTGATTCTAGCCGTCGTCGTTACATAAAAATAGAGATCGTTTTGTATCAAGTATCAAGATGTCGTACGGTTTGTCGATAAGCACTCACTTGCAAATGCAATATTGCAGTAGGCTTGAACGGATCGTATAGCCGTCATAGCACTTACTTGCAAGCAACAACAGGGAGCAAGAACTAACTGAGTCGTTTATATTATCTTAACTATATTGTTTTTGTAGGAGGCTACACACATACAGTACTACCTACATTCGTCTTCGTCGGTCCATTCGTTGATAATTAGTACAAATCTAGCTGACGACTGATTGAAACTAGAAAATGTAACTGCACTAGTACAATTGTAGTTACTCCCAAGTGCGGACGGATGCTGTAGGTAAAATGTTTTCTGCTGGTAATCTGCATCTATTACACTGTCATGTCTAGTAACGTGGTCAATATACCTGCTTTGGTTGCTCTCTCCGATCAAAAGCGAAGTGATCGAGTAGGATACCTGTCGACGTCGCTAGAAAGAGCTGGAGGCTTGAGTGTTGCTCTACACGCGTCAGAGTCAGAAATAGACAGCCAACCCCCCCCCAACCGCAAACGCCTGTGCAACGCCCATTCGGATGTCTAGATGTAAGTTGACATAACTTTAAGTAAACGTCCATGTTTGTTTGACGACCGCATGACATTCCAATAGTTGTACTGCGAAACCATAGCCAGCAATTGCAAGAGTGATCGAGGATGCACTTGAGGAATGCTTCAACTTAATTAATTGCTGGCTGCTATGCTTCTCGTCCACCACAATTACCATTTGCGGTAAAAGATAGTCAGTGTGCTCTACGTTACATATTATTCTAGTCTAATTGAAGCTGTGTTACTCCTGTGCTTCTACAGCTATGAGCCTTAATTCTAAATCTACGATAAGATTGTAATTGCAGGGGCGTAGCAACAAATAGTAATTGGTCATGCCTAGCGCGCGCTAGTAAGCGTGGCATGCTGTGCCGTTTGCTCCAAGTGTTACATTCCAAACTAATTAGCGTTTGATTTCATGCAAGCAATGATATAGCATAAGATAACAGTGACGTTCGAATATGTGTAAATAACCAACAATAGAAGAAAATGCAGGCTCACAAACAGTGACTGGAATGTCGGTTTCAACAGGCATACTATAACAAATAGCAAACAAAACTCAAAACATTAAGGTTTGTCTACTTGTGTGAACACACCTGAAAGCTGCTGTCATTCCACACGAGTTCTCTCTGCTCATCTACTTGCAATGATTAACTTAATTCAAATATTAATTTAAGTATTAGCTTAATTAATATAACGATTGAAGCACCATTATATTGCAGCAGCAAACCAACAACATGTCCTTCTCCCAAGACAAAATTGCATTCCTCTCTAGCGATAACTAATCAAGTCTTCAGCAGACAAAACGTCTTGGAAAGACGTCTAATGTTACAAATTTTTCCCTTGGAATATCTTTCCAGCGGTGTGTCTAGAAGGCGGCACGAGGGGCGCGTTTCCCCACCTCAAATATTATTGACCTCGATTTTCTGTTCAACAGTTCGTCTGCCTTTTCAGACCGTGCGTACAAGTTTCCCATCAAGGAAAGGTTTGATGGGTTCCATTTAACCCACCTAAGCGGTCGTCAACATCTGATTCTCAACTGGTTAGGGCGTAGCCGTGCGCTGTTTTGGTATAGAATGGTTTCCGAGGTAACATACGGGTTACTTTGCGATGGCTTCTCTTCCGTGAAGTCGAAGTCTGGGCCGCAAAAAAAGGAAACAAACTGTTCTTATAGAAGCTTTCTTCGGAAAGGAAAGAAAAGACGATAAAATTTACCTGTGTAACCAGCGAAAGACATCTCTGCGCTAGCAAGATCAATTCGAATTCTCCGTTGGGAGTCATCTCACAGTCAATCTCGCATGGGGCCCCATGCAGGCGCAGGTGGTCCTTGTATGTCTTCCAGCGAAGTTCGTGTGAACTGGGTGGATTTCTGGCAAGACAGATTGCCCTTTACCCGGTAGCGGTCGGGAACCGGAATGCGAGGCTACATACGGCTCCTTTAAGTGATGAATTCTGAATCTTTTCGTAAATATCTCGTTTCCATAGCAACAACTTTAAATTTTATTATTCACAATAACTAATGCACAAATAAAAATTATTACATGGCAAATACTATGATCAATATAATTGGTTGAATATGCTGAAAAATCACATGCACAAACACAAAACAACATATACTTAGACGTTGTGCTCCTGTTAGCATTACCCAGGGCAGACCACGTGGAGGTCGGAACACACACTGCCCCAAAAACTTTTAACGGTAATGACAGCACACACCAGACACACCAGACACACCAGACGACCTCTCACACCACACCTAGATTGTACACACCACATTAGCACATAGTAGTGTAACATTTGCCATAATCAGTTCTACATACCCTACAAGTCCCTCGTGGTATGAAATTGCTTGAAGCAATTACGATCACGAGCCACACACAAATGACGCTCGCAAGACGTGCATTTGACATGGGAATGGTGTCGTTCCCCCCCCCCCCTTCTTGTGCAAAGAACACATTCCTTGTTCTCTGACACAAACTGAGGCAAGTGCCCCAAAAAGGGATTCAGGCGGTCAACTTGGAGGTTCCGTGCTGGAACTTCCTTCGACTACTGAAGCCATCTATCAGAGACTTTGCCAGGTCTTTCCTAAACGCTAAATAATCTCTCCTCCGACCAGTACCCCGATGTCTCTCATCAAACTCTCCTTCCACGATAAAGGAATTTAGCATGGCACACTCTAGCAGATACCATAGTATCGCCTTCCATCCCTGTGATAAATCAATGTGTAAACAACTTCTTAGCGACAGAAAAAGACAGCGTACTTTCATACTCTTGCGACCAGCATTGTAGAGTGAGATCATTTGGTCGGCATGATCTACTCCTCTCATGTTCTTCACATAGTCTGGCAACATAGGAGGACACGAACATAAATTTCTTCCTCCCATCCTTCCTCACACAGGTTGGCAATGATCCATCCCCTAATTCTGCAATATGGTATGTTGATAGCATATGAACGTATCTGCACAGAAATACTACCATACAGTTACATTTACCAACAGCTGACATAAGAAGGACCTACCTCCTGTCAAACTACAAACATGCAACCACGTCAGTCCTGGCAAGCCATCGGTGATATCCCCTCTCAGCTCGAGCTTTGGGAGGGTGGAACTTGAGGGCAAGTTGTTTCGGGAAACCGATCCGGCTTGGTTTACATGTGCCACAGGCATAAATTCGACGATCGAGCAGCCATTGGTACAGCTCTGGGCTTGTGTAAACATTGTCACTATAAACAACATGCCCGAGACCTGACAAATTTCTCACAAGATCGATTACCGCCTGTGAACACAAACCAATCTTCTTTCGTCTGCCACCAGCAGCAGCAGGGGCATCACCTACAAATCATAATTTTCAGTTCCATCAGTCCTGTCACCGAAATATAAAACTCATTCACCATCATCATCTTCATTACTGTCATCACCATCATCATCTGCCAAACTAGGAACATCATCATCAGCAACAACCACGTCATCAACACTCATATCCTTCCCTGCAGCATAGCTATTGAAAGACCACTAATTTTGAATAAAAACAAAACCCACTCACCAACATAAATGTTCAAAATCATAAACGTAACCGTTACTAGAGGATGACAAGACAAATACTTTTATGCCGTACTTGTGCGGCTTCGACTTGATATACTGTACACATGCAGACAAGCCGGTTGATACACATTTTCACACAAAATTTTACTTTCTATGCAAACCTGACGGAACGAGATTCGACCCTTGAAGGGAATCATCGCCTCGTCAACGGCAATGTCCCGGGACAAGGAGTACTCTGCCTGAAATGGTTTCTTCAAGGCATCAATAAGAGGTCGAACCTTGCCTAACTTATCGTACCCTTCCTGACCGGCTTGAATCTCTGTGTATGGGTCAGAAAGAGTGCAAAAATTGTAGGATTTGCTCGAATCTGTGTAATAACACTCTGTAAATATCTTTTGAAATCAAGAAATGTAAACCCTTGACCTACCTGACCAAAGTGAAGACAGTTGCCAGTTTAGATTGTAAATAAAAATCTTGCTTGGACCAGTACATTTCCAGACGAGGTAGGTCCTGTATGCCAATATATATAAGGCAACCAAAAAAGGCCTTCAGCTCAGGGACAGTGACGTCTGTCCATGGTCGGGCATGGCCTTCCTCAGTTGGCTCATCTAGATAGTTTAGGGCATACAAATTGGTGTTTTTGACCAACAGCTCCTACACACCCTCCGTGAAAAACAATGAAAAAACTAAAAAATTATCAACATTCCAATCAGATAATTAAAATTCCATCACCGCAAGAAACCTTACGGCTAAGCCCCTTCATCGCCCCTGAATTGTTTGTGGGTCCAGACTGCTGGTCGAACTCCCTGACGCACGTTGGCTGGTGGATCGTACGCCAACCGTTCTCCGCATCAAGATCCACAGCCCTCGCTAACTGTGCGTCTAGTTGACGTCGCTGCTCCGCACGTTGTCCTTGGCCGCTAGCGGCACCAGACGTGCGACTCCTCCGGCACTACTGGCCCGCACGCTCGTAAATCGACGTAAATAGCACGTAAATCGAATTTACGATCATCGTATTGAAACCGTAAATTACGCCGATGCTACTCGTAAATAGACGTATTTATTCGTAAATGGCCACTTTACGTTCATTTACGGTCATTTACGTTCAATTACGGCTCATTTACGTTCATTTACGGTCATTTACGTTCAATTACGGCTCATTTACGTTCATTTACGGTCATTTACGTAGCAATTACGGTTCATTTACGTTGCAATTACGGCGCATTCACGATTGTTTTACGTAAGGTTTACGACTCAATTTACTCTACCTTACGTCTATTTACGTTGCAAAAGCGGTTTATCTACTGGTCATTTACGTAAAATTTACGTCTAATTACAGCCTAATTACTTTTCAATTACTGTCATATACGTAGCATTTACTACCCAGTTATATATGCATGCGGTAACGCGACAGATTGCTAAACAGATATGCAAAATTTTCGTTTATTGTCTGTCAAAGTAATTCTAATTCAGAGAATCTTTTATTGTAAATTCATACAACACAAATTACAAATCACAAGTTAATTAATTAAATTATTTGACAATCTTCTTTCTTCCATATAATTTCTCCTATGAGGAAAAGATCAGTGATATAGGAGCATGAGTGAGATGCTAATGTCTCAATACATTTAATTCCATTGATGCCAGTTTTCTTCCTCTGCTCCCAGGTATAATCATCTCCCCATCAATAATTTGAATGATTTCAATTAAAAAAAAAACCGGATCAAAAAAGATGTCTAATAATTATAAGTCACCCTATACTAGAGTATCCATTTTTAGAATACCTATCATTTGGAAGTTGTCAGCTGGAATCACCGAAGGTAACTATCTAATTCGTCTTGACCGTTACGATTTGATGGCAGTTTTGGCGCTTTGGACCTCAAAGACTTCTTCGACGCATCGCGTCCTATCAACCACGCACGGCTAGCTTTAATTTCTAACCGTTTAGTTTCAACTCGTGTCTCATTACCAATTCCTCATGTTCAGTCTCGCGCTGTGCTTCTTCTGCATTGGGTTCTCACCTTTGCAGTGTCTGCTTTGCTTCTCTGCATTTCTTCTTCCGCCTCTAACTTGGCCATTTTAAACTATCTCTTTCGTAGCCTTTCTTCTCTCTCGACCCGCTGCTGTTCCATTACGAAAGTTTTGAGGTCGTCGCCCTTCATGCAGGCCTAGCTTCCGTCCCACCTCGTTCAAATTGTCTATTTCGGAAGGCCTCCTGGTTATACCTAGCAGCATACTCGACCGTAAACGTCGGAACTCACACCACGACCGCGTACACACACACACACACACACACACACACACACACACACACACACACACACACACACACACACACACACACACACACACACACACACAAAGACGCACACGCACACAGAGCCGTAGCCTGGCTTCAGAAGTCTTTGGCATCTTTGAATCTTTGGCATCACCGCATTTCAACAAGTCTCCAGAAAGAAAATGTACGCATTATTGAGAACAAAGTAAATACAATAATTAGCAAGAAGCAAAAGGAACCGAATGCTATTTCTAGATTAGGTTTTAGTTCTAGATGTTTTGGTCTAGATTTCAGTTAGATTGTTAAGAGTAGCAAAGTTCTTGAACTGTGTTCAAGAACAATACTATTGTAATGGACAGTTTACTATAGACATTGTAAGGTAGCACTTTTAAATTCACGCGTTGTACTATGATTAGAAAATATTGAAATACAGAGAGAGAGAGAGAGAGAGAGAGAGAGAGAGAGAGAGAGAGAGAGAGAGAGAGAGAGAGAGAGAGAAGTATGATTACTGTTTAGAATTTATACTGCCTTTTGTAGTTTGCGTAGTCTCGCTTGATTATTTCTTTAACTGATTGATCGTTTTCAAAAGATTGTACGTCTCACTTTGCTCACAGATAAGTCTAGGATACATGTTGCACAGTTAGGGTGACATGAACCGAATTCCGAGGCTAACGCGAGAGGTTCTGCAAGAGTCCTTGGAAAGTGACGTTCCGACCGCCTAGTTCTCCTTCGAAGGTTTTCTGTTAGAGTGCATAGGGTGCGAGGAACAAATCTAGGGTGTAATTCGGTTTGTTGTAAGCTTCATATCTCTCAGCGACTACTTTCTGAAACCAGGACCAACGAGAAGCGATACGTACTGACGTTCAGTCGACGTCGATTTTAAGCTACAAGTTTGTGCTTGAGTAGGGTAACAGCTCAGTCTAGTATGGAAACGTCATTTCTTTCATACGATTTTTTCCAGATTATTGTAGTTGCGCAGTTGGAGTTAAAATGGCGTCCAAAATACGGGTTGTCGCAACTCTACGGCTCTGACCTACCCCAGAGCCGTATATAAAGAGGGCTCTGACCTACCCTATAGTCTCGCGTGGCCAGACGTTCGCGCGGGGGAGGGGCGTGTGGGAGGAGGAGCCTGTAGTACTAGAGCGAGTGATTCAGAAAACGGCACTTTGGAGCGATCTTGCTACGCGTAGGGATTCGGAAAGCGATTCAGAGGATTCGTCGTCGTTGGATTCTTTGTTGAGTAAAGTGCTGGAGCACGCAGGAGAGCAATCTCAGTCCGTGGACGTCGACATCGTCATCTGAAGACGCAGCAGAAGACTTTGGATGTGTGGAACCGTCTCTGTTTGAGACAGTTCATCTACTGATGAATTGCCCTCATCTGCCGATGTTGACGAACACAGGTGCTGTGAACGGCTATCTGACATGTCGTGGTAAGTCCTAATGTGAAGAAGTTGCCGACAGCTGTACGGGACGTCTGTAGGTGTGATTGCGGTTACTAGGCTCGGAAGTGACTTATGATGCAGCTGTATTAGTTTACCACACGCAGATGTTAACTAAATGATATCTCATTAATTAATTAACTGTACACTTTAGAGGTCATATTACAATACAAAGATGTTAGGTAACAGTAGAGAAAGTCGCAGGCTATCAAGACGAAGCAGAACGAGAAGAGGAGTCAGCAACTACTTGCGAAACAAGTGAGTTGATGTCAAGTCAGGGGACCGTTTAGTGACTTTGCTAATTGGCTACTTCCTCTATTAACAGCATTGTTGTTAGACCAAACCTTAATAAGTAAGGCCCCCACCACTCTTGTTGCAAAAGCAGTATCAAACCGCCTGTGTAATACATACGCCGTCGTTACCCTAACTATAGAAAATTCGGGAACTTGCGGTTTCGAATTACTGTCTGCCCTATCGCGCAGAAGTTATTACAGATTTTCAAAGCGCAAAGTCAGCGCGAACAGAGAGTAGACTGTTTTTGCAGCCTGCTGCAACACAACGCCGCACCATACTCGAGTATGACAACAACGGATAAGGTATGTATACATACCTCCAATGACGTCAACGTGCTAATCCGCCCATTCCGGAAATGGGAAAAGCGGAAGTAACTTTCAACTGCTCTCATTCTCTCAGTACATTCGCAAAAATCTAATTTTATTTTTTCTAAAGTACACATAAGTAGATTTTTTAACTTAGTTCAATAAATAGTTTTGATTTTTGCGCTGCAGTAGCCCTTTAACTAAGCTTACTGACGTACTATGTTGCAAATTTAGTAACAGACTTTTACACATATAACGTAAGCACACATACGGTAACGAGCCAACTGGGGAGATAAATTTCCAGTAGGGGGCGTGGAGGCGCCATCAGATGACAGACCGCATTCATTTTCTATCTAAACTTAATTTAAATAGCCAGCAAGTTTAACCAGCAACTTTCAAATTATAGTCATGACAAAGTGCCTAAAACTTGACTAAACGGGTTGGGTGACTATAGATAGTCAATCTAGACATTATTAGGCCTAGAGAAGTCTATTATATACAGTGTTCTGATAGATTTGTGTTTTTACTTTATTTATGAATATGCTATGGTCTAATATAGCGTGTTGAAAAAACCATTTACTTAACTTAATAACTGATATGTACAAACTGCCGTTTAACATTATTAATTAGTAAATTTGCATGCTATTATATGATGCGTGTGCTAGATACTTATTTGGCCAAATAGTTAATTATAAAAGTGAAAATAGGGATTAATATTAACAACCGATGCCATTCCTACCTAGGGAGTGCTAGTGCACTCTCAGATATCACTACTACATTCAATTGTTATCGCATTACATCACAGTCTGCATGCTAGTGGCTGAGGTTTTTCACTCTCACTCTTACCAGCACCGTGACTATAACAGCTCAGTAAAACTTCAGTAAATCTCCAATCATTGTGATTGCGTATGAATATGCATGGCTCTATTAGACAGCTAGCGTTTGTACTGCAATATATTTTAGCGTACATGAACTCAATTTTGGGATCTAAGTACGCAAGGTCTTGCAAATACACAAATGTCTGTTTGCACGGTGTGCGTCGTGCTTGTGTGTGTGTGTGTGTGTGTGTGTGTGTGTGTGTGTGTGTGTGTGTGTGTGTGTGTGTGTGTGTGTGTGTGTGTGTGTGTGTCTGTGTCTGTGTGTCTGTGTGTCTGTGTCTGTGTGTGTGTGTGTGTGTGTCTGTCTGTGTGTCTGTGTGTCTGTGTCTGTGTGTGTCTGTGTGTGTCTGTGTCTGTGTCTGTGTCTGTGTCTGTGTGTCCGTGTGTGTGTGTCTGTGTGTGTCTGTGTGTGTCTGTGTGTTTGTGTCTGTGTGTGTCTGTGTGTTTGTGTCTGTGTCTGTCTCTGTGTCTGTGTCTGTGTGTGTGTCTGTGTCTGTGTCTGTGTCTGTGTGTGTGTCTGTGTGTGTGTCTGTGTGTGTGTGTGTGTGTGTGTGTGTGTGTGTGTGTGTGTGTGTGTGTGTGAGAGAGAGAGAGAGAGAGAGAGAGAGAGAGAGAGAGAGAGAGAGAGAGAGACGGAGACAGAGACAGAGACAGAGACAGAGACAGAGACAGAGAGACAGAGAGAGAGTGCGCACTAGATGTCTGATCTGCATTTCTCGTTTCTGCTAATTAAGTGTAAGGTAGTACATGCGTACGTAGCTGTGGTGTGACATTGAGGTAAATGAGCAGGAAAGTTTTCTCTATTTTAAAAATTGTTGCAACAATGCGAACGTAATTGAAAGTTTGCTTGAAATGTTCTCAATGGAAATAGTTGTTATTAGAGTACTGTATCATATTTTGTTACAGCATCTCGATCATACTGAATATCAAGTGTTTGCGGCATGTTATGCGCAGTAGATGTCACTGTCAGTAACTACATATACTCAAATGAAAACTGTTACGTAGGAAAAAAATTTTCAACGCTAATAAATTTTACTTTTTTAAATTATTAGTAAATTGTATATCTGCGTCTCAAGGGTATATACGATGGATCTTTGCTAACGTCCACCCAAATTTCTTTGCATTCCCAACACAAGATGAGTTGTTGAACTTCAAGTGACGGCAAGAATCTTCTCTTTGGCGTCAACTTGTTTACTTTGTCACTTCCATGCAAACACTAGAGGCGTGACCCTTGTACCTCCCTTCTAAAATCTAGAGTTTAGCAGAAGGTCTGGGGTGTACTAAGCCTTGCTAACAGTTTTAAAGATGCCATTCTTTCTATAAATCAACTAGCCTGTAGAAACTAGTATTAGATTCCGTAGATCTCTAGAGTTCTTTGTTGTGGACCATCACGGAACGGCATTACTTTCTTTCACCCATGTTACTGTTCAGCTCGATACGTACCAGTGCGACCTAGATGTCCAGGTCTTAGTTCTCTAGCATGCAGCTTTTATACTTGCCCTGCCAGACCGCATCGTATCCATTGCCATTTGCGGTTCCAGTACGAATATAATTACTGGTCATAGCCGCCTATATGTTTTGGCTGCATTTGTATACTCTACAAAAATAGCTATAGTGGTTACAACTAGGAATAGCGCTCCCTTCTAGTATCTCTAGCTAATTGCAAGTTACTTTGATGATAGCTAAAGATATACAACAAACTGTAACATGCTGTAACACTATACCACACTTTACGACTGCAAACGACGCAGTCTAGTGTCTATATCAACTCTATGCATGGTTACACGGACGAGTTAGCTGACCAACTTAATGCGTTGAGAGAAAGAACAATGTCAATCCAGAATGGTTCTAACGACGGGCTTACACACTCTAGCTAACCAGTTAGTCTGTGCTCGTGCATTACATCATCGTCTAGTCTAGGTTAGGTGTGTCAATGGGCGTGCTGGGACCGGGGCACGCCTTGTACATCTAGACTTCGGTTAGGCAGCGCAAGCATGCACACCTTTTCTCGGCCGCATTTGCACTCACTTCCATGTCTCTTTCAATTCAAGCATTTGAGAAACAGTCTGGTGTTTCACTCCACAACGCTGTTATTAATTAACTAATTGATTGGCCTTTCTTGCACATCCCAAAGGTAAAAGTACTTTAGCTCCTCAAATGAGAAAAATGCTAATTTTTCAAATAAGTTAGAGGACACAGCAAGACTGACACTAGATATTGAATCACTCTGATTGCGTCAAAACAGTACTACACTGTAACAGGCCAGTTGTAAAGATAAACAAAAACAAAACAGATCTGTGTCTCTAATTTAGTAAAGTATAAGCACAACCTACAATCGTTTTACTATTCTTATGCCGTAGTTTCTATTACCTATACCCCTATAGGTCCACTGACACTACAAAATTAATTAACTTCGAATTCAGTGAAGTTGGCTAAACGCGGACTCTTCTGCAAACCGCTACGTTTAGAACAGCAATCTAATATTTATCTTAATTTAACAAATTTATATTAATCATATATTTATACTTCAATCTTCAAGATTCTAAGCAGAAACCGTTATGTGACATGTTGTCATAAAACAGCGCTGACACTACTCTAACGTTGTTTTTGTAACCTATGCAACTTGACACACCTGGCTAGACAAATTGGCATATCAACTTGCCTGCCAACACAGTTTCTTAGCTCACTCTCAAAAAGCCTTCGGCATAATTTACGTATGGGTCATGAAACTAAATCGTTAATTTTCGAGAAGGAATTTAGGAAACTAAATCAGACTTCCTTAGCTAGGTATACCACAAAAATTCGATGAAGTCATATATTTTAGTTCCATGTTTCTGTGCATAGATGTCTAGCACACTAGGCAGATCAAAATACGTAGGTATGAGAACTACCAATTTTCATTGCTTTTCTGGAAGCTACTCCCTGAATGGGGTAATTAAGTATCTACAATGTCATGATTCAGCATAAACCCTAACTAAACACTTGTAGCTATAAAAGAACGCTTCATTTGTCCATGCAGCATTGCATCTCAACAAAGGGGACGCTCAGAACAGTTGAATTACAAGAGATAAAGATAGCAACATGAAGAAGTCGATGAGTGTCAGTTGTCCTAAGTCGCTTTTACAAACTTGCATCGTTGGAACGCTTCTTCTGAGTTTTTCGTGCGTTCAAGGAAAGCCAACACTAAGCCAGCATCTTGACAAGAATGTAACAGCTAAGGTATAGATGAAAGATGTCATCGTGCATGTGTGCGTAGCCTCGGCCTCCCAGACCTGTGTAGCGCCGATTCAAATGTAATCGGTGCTACACGAGTCTGGGACGCCGAGATCGTGTGTGTGTGTGTGTGTGTGTGTGTGTGTGTGTGTGTGTGTGTGTGTGTGTGTGTGTGTGTGTGTGTGTGTGTGTGTGTGTTGTGTAACTGTAAATATTGTTTTGTTGCAGGGGCAAACCACAAACACGTGCTTCTACAAGAACAGAATTGCATTGCTCTCTAGTAACAATTCTCATGGTGACCCATTTGTCCTAACAGTCAATAGTAAAGCAAACATTTTGGAAAGACACCATGTTTCCATTGGACTAGAAAATCTATTTCTGAGAGCAAAAGCAGTTGGTCGTAAAGGCGAGTTTTGGATCTTCAAATCATTTGCAAACCATTATTTATCATTGAACGAAAACAAAAATATAACACTTGGGGTAAACAACATGTTACATTGAAGTTTTACACATTCTATTCAATTTATTATTGACTTTTGTCTTAGAACACGACAACGGCTACCACATTCCACAGTATAAAGACCAACAATAGTAGCGGACACTTGCTTTGTGCATTAAACGGCAATGACTGTTCTATTGTGTCTCTTACCAACGAAAAGGTTCCGATATTTCTACACGGACCTTTGGAACATGTTCGTTCCACGCATTCGCAAGAGATCGAGAAAGCTACGAGGGTGAATGGATACACAGTCAAATTTCATCGGATTGGCGACAACCTTCGTTTGCTGAGTCCAGAAATGCAGCAGCTTTGCAATTGTTCATAACTGCACATTAAATTTATAGACATTAGGACAATTTGCAGATTTATCTCTAGAAGCAGACACAACGTGTGTAGATTGCAAAATTATAGAATTGATATAAACCAGCACTTCTTTAGCACGTGAGGGTTTTGTCGTATATTTGAGCCTAAAATGTCTTTTTTGGTTGATCGGCGCAGCGGTGTAGCCAGAGTTCAAGATTGGGCGTGGGCACACTGGAAAAGTTTCTCAAATTCGTATTTTACTAATAATTTAGCTGTTTGTCTTTTCACTTGTTAATTAAGCTTGATTCTTCTGTTTTGTCTACTATGGCAAACCTGTGTACAGCTGGTTCTAAGTCTATCTTACTAGACATATCCCTTTCTAGGGCCAGAAGCGCTAGGCTATTTAATTAGTCTGTCTTGTCCCATGCCATCCCTAACTTAGTCTAACTAACTAACTAACTATATATATATATATATATATATATATATATATATATATATATATATATATATATATATATATATATATAGGGTAGGTCTTCAGTCTTTCAAACATGAAAACAAACATTCACATGACGCGGTAGAGACACCAACAGTGTCAAAACAATTTGTAAGACTTTGAGCATGTTCACGAAAGCCTAGCCTTCTGCACATGCAAGAGATGGTATAGCTAACACGTCAGAGAGAGCTTTTACTTTCTGTTTGCTCTCTAGTATAACGTGTTGCAGACTCCGCCTGAAATGACATGACTATGTCCATAATGCCTAGGCAAGGGCTCCTTAGCTTTGACGCTAAGAAAAGAAGATGATCTTGGGCTACAGTACGCAATACCTGCCGTTATCAAAGACGGACTTTCGACTGAAATACGGCGGTTGAATTCACTAATTATCTGATCCAGTTTTGTGTGTAAATTGCAATGCGATAATAGTTATCGATGTCTCTAGAATCTTCTTCATTACTTCGTGCTCCTTTTGTTTCCATTATAGCAAACTCATTGATGACGGTCGTTGGATCAAATCTGCTTGAAAGAAGCACGATTTTTAATTAACATTAATTTCTGTTTCTCTAGTCACCAAAACAATAGAGTTCGGGTAATTCTAAAGCGTTTTCTCAAGTTTCACAGTCGTACGTAACGTACAAAAAGAGATATCCGTGGAGAAGAAGAAGAAGAAGAAGAAGAAGAAGAAGAAGAAGAAGAAGAAGAAGAAGAAGAAGAAGAAGAAGAAGAAGAAGAAGAAGAAGAAGAAGAAGAAAATTGGCGCATGGGCCTCCGAGGCTAGCAACTGTTTTCTAGGTTGTTAGATGATTAGTCACCAATACAAAATAGGATATAGCACACGACGTACAAACATTTCATTTCGCTGATTTTGAAAAATTTTAGTCTTCACTTACTATGTTTTCTAGAAGTGCCCCAAAAAGCGACCACGCCCCCACAACGCTCCCAAACCGGGGCAATCCCTACATACAGGGTACGGTAACCCGGTGATACGGTAACCCTGTGATACAACAAACTGATGTAACATGCTGTAACACTATACCACACTTTACGACTCCAAACGACGCAGTCTAGTGTCTATGACTCCAATACTAGCTCACGATATCAACTCTAGCTAGGCATGGTCACACGGACGAGCTAGCTAACCAACTTAGTGCACTGATAGAAAGAACAATGTCAAGCCAGAATGGTTCTAACGACGGACTTACACTACTTTCTGTTCGCGTTCGCTACAAAAATCCCTATAACTCCTGTATCCTTCGTCGGTAAGCGACGATCTTGACATCATTCCAAAGCGCAAGAGCCCGGATTTCTTCTAGACGCTAAGCATAGCATGTAAATAAGACACACTCAGGAGGATAAGCTTTTTGCATATCAAAGACCATTAGTCTATTAGAACGTTATGGTTACGATATGATTTACAGATAATTATGTGGTCACATAAGCAGATGCGATGTCAATTACTTCATTACTATTAATTACTCTAGTGCAAAGCTTCATGCGTTCAGCAACGCTTGGTCGTGTTCGTCTGGGCTTGGCTGGTCAATGTAACATCACTATCAACTTCCGTCACTTCGTAGTCGTCCTCTATCTCATTTGTGATGTTAGAGTCACCACAATGTCTTTCCTGCATCCCGTCTTTTTCCTAGAAATTTTCTTCTTCTCTTTTTTCTACGTGTTTTGAACGTATCGTAAGTTACACTTGAACACGTCTGTGTCAGTAACAGCAAATCCGGAGTCACGCTATTGATGTTATAATCACTTAGTAGGTCACAGGTAACTAGCTAAGTGTTTGTAGACCTACAAGGGTGCTTCATTACGTAGTTCCAGATTCACAGTGAACGCGAACAGAGAGTATACTAACTAACCAACTATTTTAGGCTGTTCTCGTGCATTACATCATCGTCTATTCTAG
Source organism: Corticium candelabrum (assembly GCF_963422355.1). NCBI lineage: Eukaryota > Metazoa > Porifera > Homoscleromorpha > Homosclerophorida > Plakinidae > Corticium > Corticium candelabrum. The sequence goes on along the minus strand of NC_085096.1, from coordinate 6,261,577 downwards.
GTTAGGTGTGTGAATGAGCGTGCTAGTATGTACCAGCACACTCTGTACATCTCTCTAGACTTTCGGTTATGCAGCGCAGCATGCACACCTTTTCTCGACCGCATTTGCACTCACTTCCATGCCTTTTCAATTCGAGCATTTGAGAAACAGTATAATGTCTCACTCCACAACGATGTTATTATATAATTGATTGGTCTTTCATGCACATTCCAAAAGATAAGTACTTTAACTCTTCAAATGAGAAAAAGAGTAATTTGCCAAGTAAGTTAGAGGACAGAAAAAGACTGACACTAGATATTGAATCACTCTCATTGCGTCAAAACAGTGCTACACTGTAACAGGCCAGTTGTAAAGATAAACAAAAACAAACAGACTTGTGTCTCTAAGTTAGTAAAGTATAGGCACAACCTACAATGGTTTTTAGGTAACCTACTGTTCTTTTACTATTCGTAAGTACTTACCGTAGTTTCTATTACCTAGATCCCTATAGGTCCACTGACGCTACAAAATTAATGAACTTCGAATTCATTGAAGTTGGCTAAACGCGGACTCTTCTGCAAACCGCTACGTCTAGAAAAGCAATCTAATATTTGTCTTAATTTAACAAATTTATATTAATCATATATTTATACTTCAATCTTCAAGATTCTAAGCAGAAACCGTTATGTGATATATTGTCACACAACAGCGCTGACACTACTCTAACGTTGTTTTTGTAACCTATGCAACTTGACACACCTGGCTAGACAAATTGGCATATCAACTTTGCCTGCCAACACAGTTTCTTAGATCACTCTCAAAAAGCCTTCAGCATAATTTACGTATGGGTCATGAAACTAAATCGTTAATTTTCGAGAAGGAATTTAGGAAACTAAATCAGACATCCTGAGCTAGCTAGACCACAAAAATTCGATGAAGTCATATATTTTAGCTCCATGTTTCTGTGTATAGATGTCTAGCACACTAGGCAGATCAAAATACGTAGGTATGAGAACTACCATTTTTCATTGCTTTTCTGGAAGCTGTATACTCCCTGAATGGGGGTAATGAAGTATCTACAATGTCATGATCCAACATAAACCCTAACTAAACGCTTGTAGCTATAAAAGAATGCTTCATTTTTCCATGCAGCATTGCATTCCAACAAATGGGTCGCTCAGAACAGTTGAATTACAAGAGATAAAGATAGCAACATGAAGAAGTCGATGAGTGTCAGTTGTTCTAAGTCGCTTCTAAGAACTTGCATCGTTGGAACGCTTTTCTGAGTTTTTCGTGCGTTCAAGGAAAGCCAACACTAAGCCAGCATCTTGACAAGAATGTAAAAGCTAAGGTATAGATGAAAGATGTCATCGTGTATGTGTGAGTAGCCTCGGCCTCCCAGACCTGTGTAGCGCCGATTCAAATGTAATCGGTGCTACACGGGTCTGGGACACCAAGGCTAGTGTGTGTGTGTGTGTGTGTGTGTGTGTGTGTGTGTGTGTGTGTGTGCGTGCGTGCACGCGTGCGTGCGTGCGTGCGTGTGTGTGTGTGTGTGTGTGTGTGTGTGTGTGTGTGTGTGTGTGTGTGTGTGTGTGTGTGTGTGTGTGTGTGTGTGTGTGTGTGTGTGTGTGTGTGTGTGTGTGTGTAACTGTAAATATTGTTTTGCTGCAGCGGCAAACCACAAACACGTGCTTCTACAAGAACAGAATTGCATTGCTCTTTAGTAACAATTCTCATGAAGACCCATTTGTCCTAACAGTCAATAGTAAAGCAAACATTTTGGAAAGACACCATGTTTCCATTGGACTAGAAAATCTATTTCTGAGAGCAAAAGCAGTTGGTCGTAAAGGCGAGTTTTGGATCTTCAAATCATTTGCAAACCATTATTTATCATTGAACGAAAACAAAAATATAACACTTGGGGTAAACAACATGTTACATTGAAGTTTTACACATTCTATTCAATTTATTATTGACTTTTGTCTTAGAACACGACAACGGCTACCACATTCCACAGTATAAAGACCAACAATAGTAGCGGACACTTGCTTTGTGCATTAAACGGCAATGACTGTTCTATTGTGTCTCTTACCAACGAAAAGGTTCCGATATTTCTACACGAACCTTTGGAACATGTTCGTTCCACACACTTGCAAGAGATCGAGAAAGCTACGAGGGTGAATGGATACACAGTCAAATTTCATCGGATTGGCGACAACCTTCGTTTGCTGAGTCCAGAAATGCAGCAGCTTTGCAGTTGTTCCTAACTGTACATTAGATTTATAGACATTAGGACAATTTACAGATTTATCTCTAGAAGCATATACAATGTGTGTAGATTGCAAAATTATAGAATTGATATACCAGCACTTCTTTAGCACGTGACGTTTTTTGTCGTATAATTAAGCCTAAAATGTCTTTTTTGGTTGATCGACGCAGCGGTGTAGCCAGACTTCAAGATTTGGGGGTGGTCACACTGGAAGATTTTCTCATATCCGTATTTGTACTCTTATATAATTGAACCGTTTATCTTCTTACTTGTTAATTAAGCTTGATTCTTCTGTTTTCGTCTACTGCGGCAAACCTGTTCCAATGCTGGTTCCAAGTTCCAGTGTAAATTTACCCGTGTAAATTGCAATGCGATAATAGTTATCGATGTCTCTAGAATCTTCTTCATTACTTCGTGCTCCTTTCGTTTCCACTAAAACACACTCATCCGGCCATACGGGTAGGTTGTTGCAATCTGCGACTTGGTCTATTAAATAAATTAAATTGCAATTTCAAATTTGAAATTTGAAAACATTGGTTGCAATTTGCCAACTATAAGATCAAAATTTAAAAAAGGAGCCAATTTTTGGGGAACACGTGCTCCCAGCTGTTCCCAATAGTTACGCCACTAATTGACGAGACATTGAATGAATGCATGTAATGGTTATACGTAACACAAGCAAAAATCGTGCGTGAGAAACAAAAACCAGAAGACTGACGAATGCGTTGATGAACTAAATAAATTAAATTATTTAATTAATTAACCTAAGCCAGATTGGTTGACTGCTGATCAGCATATCTGCCAAAGTCTCTGTGTAATACTATCTAAATTCAAACATTCACCTACAATTGTTTAATTAATCTAACACGTTAACATTATGCAGTTCTGTAGATCACGTAGAAGTAGACTGTGTAGAATATGTCATGGCTGCAACGTATCTATTACAGCATAGCATTGACTTTTTTACTGTCTAGACCTGATGCAGTTTCGCTCCGCCCTCGTCATTTTCCCCCCTAGGGGTGGAGCATGCAAGAATGGGGTCTACTGTCATATGCACGCAATACGTGGTCATTATAAAGATACGTGTTTTATTTTGTGCTTCTTTCAGAAATTGCACTGCTGTGTCTGTCGACCTGTATTACTTTTGAAACAAACAGGTGTAATTAAATTTGTCACGTGCCGTGTTGACATTCACGTGTCAATCTCGCGCAAGCGCACCCCATAACTGACCAAGTCAATCGTCATGTCACACGGAGACTCTCCCGAGGCTAGACGTCCCAGCGGCAGCGATTCGAGAGCGTCCCAACAGGACTCGCAAGAGGCGGCAACTCTTTTAGAGCATCTCTGCAAGTTGGACATCTACAGCGCTCCCAAGTCAAATCGTCTTACGTCAATCATCTGTACGCTCGGTGAGTCTATACAGTATTTGAATTATTTCATGTGCTAAATCACTGAATTACGCCTGCCAATGAGACGCGGACAGGCGTAAGGAGAGCTGCTTTCGTTGTTAGGCGATCATCTTTCGGCTATGGCGTTTCTGCAATTAAAGAATCATCAGGACATTAGCTGATCCGTGTGGTGATTTTGGGGCGTGGACACTGGAGGAAATATGGGCTCCTGTTGGAAGCCTTTTTTTTCTTGATTTCAGTTCTAATAACCCGAGTCAGCTAGTTGATAGCCTAGAGTACCTAACAGCAGTCTAGAAATGGGCCACCTTTTGTTGCATTTAGTTTCTCATCCAACAGCTGTGGATCCATGCTTCTAGTTGTCATGAAACTCAATTTCTACGGACTACTGTACTTAACTTAGTAAAGTGCTAGAAGATCTTTTAATAAAAAAGAAATGTAAGCAGCTAATTATATTACAGACCTCTCAACTTTTCTTCACACCAAATTGGGAGACAGTCTTTTGTAAATGACTGTGCCCATTAAACTTGTCCATAGTAGACGTGGTTAACAGATTATGTGTTGGCCTCGCCTTATGTTTCTGTGTGCCAAGGCTTCGTCTCCAACTTTCAAACTTTACTTTTACTGCAGGTAGATACCCCACTTGGCCAGATGCAAGCAAGCAGAGCCATTTTATATAGAGTCCAGTTCAGAGAATCCGCTATGTTCAGAAAGATGGGGCTAATTGGTCTCTGCAAAGCGACTGTCAAAGTGTCTCATGGTAGGCTTGTCAGGAGAAAGGACTGGCAATCGTGAAAATTGGGTGTAAATTGTGAGATCTTGAGACATGCCCATAACTCGTGAGTCTCACAACAAAATTGTGAGAGTCGACAGGTCTGCCAGTAACTGAAAGTAGACAAGTTAATTTACACAGATGATGTACCTTTGTGTGTCGATGCCTACAAGTATATCTTTCATTTAATTTAGAGGAGAACTTTTACCAAAAATCAACAATTTCTCAGATGAAAGCTGTCAGGTCATGACACAACCCCTAGCAACTGTTTACTGCAGACTTCTACCATAACGGAGAAATAAAGCATTGAAATGTCCTGTGTGGGCGTGTTTAGTACCCGTATGTTTCTTTTGGACTAAATCTTTGCTGGTTAGCAAGGAAGACTTTTGCTTCTTTGCACTAAATCAAGACCTGTGCACTTTTCAAGGTAAGGATTGTGAGGCATATGGTGGCAAGTTGTGATTTATTGATTAAAGCAAACTCGGACCCTAAACTTGTCGTGATGTGTTTCTTTTCTATTATTTGTCTAGTACACTTGTGAAACTTAGGGTAGTGCTGGGTTCCTTTGCTTGGCAGTACACCTGTTTTGAACTGAAAATGAGTGCGATTTCTCAGTTTAGTCTCTGCTTTGGAAAAGTTTGTCATCTAGTGATGCTACAGCACACATGTGGTGAGCCTGGGGCATTGGCACTTTTCTTAGCATTGCTTTCATAGTGCAGGTTTTTGAATTGTGTTAAGTAGCCAAGCGCAGTACACTGCAAATACCCAAATGCTGTCAGTAAATGTGCAGCCTTTCCTTGTTCATAAAGTTCATCATACGAATTCGGCAAAGGTTCCTCCAAAGATTCTCTCAACCTATCCATGTTTGCCAATAAGGCTGTGTGAAGAACTTCATGCTCCAAGACAACCCTGTAGAAGGCTGAATTCTGAGTGATACAATCCAGTGTTTGTTGCTCTTGCTCTGAACACCAGTCATGAACATGAACACAAGTCTGTGTTGCATATATACGGCCCTGATTTGGTTCCTCTAGATGTTCAGTCTGTAATGCACTATCATCTTCTCCACTTAGAGTTTCAAGCTGGTCTGAGTCTACCTCAGGTTTGTATAAGTATGGCAATATCTGTTTAAATGAAGACCCTGCACTCTCTGTCATGACCGCAGAACACATTTAGCAGAACACATTTTAAAAACCGCAACTATGAAAACAGTGAGTGGGGTGTCCACTAATTAGAAGAGTGCCAGTGCCCCAGGCTCACCAGGTGTGCTGTAGCATCACTAGATGACAAACTTTCCAAAGCAGAGACTAAACTACTGAGAAATCGCACTCATTTTTGGTTTAAAACAGGTGTACTGCCAAGCAAAGGAACCCAGCACTACCCTAGCTAAGTTTCACAAGTGTACTAGACAAATAATAGAAAAGAAACACGTCACGATAAGTTTGGGGTCCCAGTTTGCTTTAATCAATAAATCACAACTTGCTACCATATGTCTCACAATCCTTACCTTGAAAAGTGCACAGGTATCGGTCTTTCTTGCTAGCGAGCAATGATTTAGTCTGAAAGAAACATACTGGTACTAAACACGCCCACACAGGACATTTCAATGCTTTATTTCTCCATTATGGTAGAAGTCTGCAGTAAACGGTTGCTAGGGGTTGTGTCATGATGTGACCACTTTCATCTGAGACATTGTTGATTTGGTGAGAGTTCTTCTTTAAGCGGATTGTGTGTGTTTCATCCGCTGTATTCCACCGATCATTGTTGAGCTACTCATACAGGTCATGTAGCATCAATTTTAAAATTAATGAAAATGGGCATTGTATTGTTAAAGAGCTATCACTTGGGTCTCTGGCTTTTAATGGCTTTTCCATAATGATGCCACCACGCCCAAGACTTTTTCAAGTGCATAGGGCAGACATGCATTGCCATTTTGCCATTCATTATTTATCACCACAAAATGGAATGATCGCATGCAACCTTACTTATTTTTATTAAACACAGCACCATATTCGCCCTTAATAATGCCCATACTGAATAACGGCCATGTCCGTATATATGCCCATGTGCAACAGGTCAGGACTTACAGCCCGAAAAATGCCCATGCCCAAGTATATGCCCAGGATACGCATGCTCGGAAAAAACAAAATGGAGTTTGCAGAACATTCGTCTCCGACAGACAGTGTGTGCGTTTGATGAGCTGGTGTCAGTGTTGAGTGAAAGTGCTTACTGCTAGACTCATTTCTTTATTGCAATTATTGATCCTGATGCTTTTGAGGGGCTTCAGGCTGACCACTCTGGTTGCGAGTGTAGTGTTTACTTTCTGTGTGTATTCTGATGCTTTACGGATACCATTATCTTTGAACTTGCAAATGGCTAATTGCAAGCAGTTGTTGTATTTCTGTCTTCAAGTGTTTAGATGATGACTGACGAAACGACAGCATTTTGTGACCATGTATATGCCTGGGACCAAATTAACCTGCATGCCCTAGTATATGCCCAGAAAAAAGTTTCTTTTCTTTAGGGTAATAATATATGTCCATTGTAACTGCTCTATTAACATATGTTTATGACATTCTATTCTTGAATAGGTATCATTTTTGAATCTATTGGGTACATGTACCCTAGATGTCTAAAACAGGGTCCTATGTGCTTATTTGCTTATGGATGAAGTGTAATCTGCATTATTTTGGAATGCCTACTGAGGGCCCTGGGGCTGTCATTTGGACAGAGACTGTTGTTGTATGATTGCATTGCATTCATCCAGACCATGTTTGACACAAGTATGTACAACAAAGTTGCAGCTCTGTAGATTGATGATGCATGACAGTGACAACACTCAGACTGAAGCGCTCACCTATGCTGTGAGGTGTAATTGCATTCATAATATCCAAGTGGTACAGTAACTGATACTAAGTCCTTAGTGTAAATGCCCTATTTCCTTGCTTGCTAATGACTCACAAGATGGACAGTTTATGCAGCTTGTACTAAAGTGTGGTCCCATATTTGTTACAACAAGTAAAGGTGTTATATTACTATTTAACTAGCAAAGCCAGTCTTAACCACAAGACAATATTATTCTATATTTGTATTGTTTGGCTGAAGTTGCTGTACTAAAAAAAGGTAATCTTGAATGTGTCTTGTGTAGGGCCTGCATCAAGGAATGAGTCTGTCTTGACAGAACTGATTAAGCCAGCTTATATGAACATAGCGCGTCTGAATTTTTCTCATGGCACACATCAGGTAAGTGATGATGTGTTATGTGTCTAGATATCATAATGGCACAACACACTAACAGTATAGGAATATCCACCTTAGCTTAGCAGCTGCAAAGATTTCGATGATGTGAGATATCGTTATTGTAAGCATTTCTCTACAGGGTCTGGGGAAATGTTTTCATGTATTCGGATGCTTTCAAACATGCATTGACGTGATTATTGTCTTGGAAATATTGTGTGACAAACCAGTGTGGCATGTCTTCCTCAGACATAGACATGGTGGTATTTTTGTGTGGTGCTAAGGTTGTCATGCTTCCTAGCTACCAAAGGTTATGCTGGTGTGAGGTTATCATAACTGTAAACACATTACCTTTCGTGCTAAGAATAGTTGGTAATTTACAAGATAGACAAAGTGAGAGGGATTTTTGTGATTATACTGGTTGTTAAATGATCAGCAGTGCTACAGTTTTAATTACACAGTGATTAGTGGCAGTTCGTGCATACTTGCTTAGTGTTAATTTGTCGTTTGGTTCTAGTATCTTTGCCAGTCTTTCTGTGAAAGTGTCTACTTCTTGGGCTTATTTAGACCTTGAATTTGTGCAGAAAAGTTTACTGCTTAGCTAGAAGATGTGTATACGTAGCCTTAAAAACATGAATGCCTTGCTAAGGTTTGACTGCTGTTGACAGTAAAGCGATTCTTGGCAGTTTGGTCACCAACAAAACTGCATTGTTGACCACGCTCTTTATTGCCAGGTAGGCCAGACCACTTCTGATGGCCTTCCCCAACCCTAGTGACACAGTAGAGTCAAACCTCGTTATTCCGACACTTGATACTCTGAAACCCGCACTTTCTGACACAGATGTACGTAAAACCTATTTACATGGATCTCTTTGTATTGGATTTGGTCTCATTTGTCCGACACTTGGATTCCGACTATGACACAAAATATCGCTAGCTAATCCGACAAATACATGCGCAATGTCATATTTGCATTGCACGTATTGCACGCATGGCTGCCAAGCGGAGACGCGGGGATCTCTCTGGAGAGCAGAAGCGCCAAATCTGTATTTACAAGCAAGAAAATCCGAAGTCTACCCAAGAAATGATTGTCAAGCATTTCAAGTCAAAGTGGGACGTGTCTTGGGAGGTCAATGATCAGCGAAGTTTTGAAATCAAAGGAGAAATTGTTGACAATATCAAAGGAGATTAGTTACATGAAACAGCACAGGCAAGGCAACCACTCTGACCTAGAGAGAGCTCTATCTTTGTGGTTTGGCGATATGCAAGCCAAGAATGCGATTATCTCTGACGCACGGAGAAACATATTACAAACTGCAACATATTAGTGTTGTAGACGCACAGCAACGTAGAATTGATTTGTATTTTAAGTAATCATGTTATTAGGAGTTTTATCAGCAGATTAAGAGCTTCATTCTTACGTTTCCTTTATTAGTCCGATAACTTAGATAATGAGGTTTGATGTCAGATTATCCGATAATCTGACACCCTCGCTAATCTGACAAAAAGCAGCCAGACCAATGTGTTTGGAATAACAAGGTCTGACAGTACAAGAGTCAGATCCATGGCAGCGAGTAGTGTGTGTGTGTGTGTGTGTGTGTGTGTGTGTGTGTGTGTGTGTGTGTGTTGTTTGTTTATTTTCTATCTGCATTTTATGTACATGATCTTTAGATTTCAGCCAATCTTTGCAAGCATAAGCTCCTTAGCTCTCATTGTGTTTTACGCTTGTAGAGAGTTGAAAGACATCAGCAGGTTGATTGGTCACTTGCAACTAGCATTGGAGCACCACTGAACCTGACTATGGTGGCTCTTTGGAGTTTATCATTGTAACTTTAATATTAAATACTTAAATGGTGAGGGAAGAAGACATAACTGCAGGGATATTGGAATATTCCAGTAAAGATCAGACATCACTACACACAAGTAGCTGAGTTTGAGATTTTAAGCTATAAGCATTTGGTGTGGCTATATAGTTTTCTGTATGATTAATCGTTATGCTACTGATAGTTATTATGTTACTCATTGTGTGCAGTATCATGCTGAGACAATTGCAATGGTGAGGAAGGTTGCAAGCGCATTACAGAAGACTGTTGCTATTGCTTTGGACACGAAAGGACCAGAGATCAGATTGGGGCTATTAGAAGGAGTAAGTTGTTTGACTTGTGTGTGTGTGTGTGTGTGTGTGTGTGTGTGTGTGTGTGTGTGTGTGTGTGTGTGTGTGCGTGTGTGTGTGTGTGTGTGTGTGTGTGTGTGTGTGTGTGTGTTTGTGTATGTGCATGTGCATGTCATGATGTACATGTGTGTCTGTGTTCATGTTTGTGCACAGTTGGTTGCACTCGTGTGCATCTTTGCTGGTATTTGGATGTGCTAAGATGCTTTTGAGCGTGTTTGTAAAATGTCCAGCCTGTTGTGTACCATTTAGTTGGTCATAGTTGTTTTATAAGAGCAATTTGATTGTATATTTTGTATCTTATGTTTTAGGGTGGCTCTGCTGAGGTTGAACTAAAACGAGGCAATCGTATCAAGCTCATGACTGATCCCAAAATGAAAGAGAGTGGGACAGCGGATAGTGTGTATGTTGACTACAAGAACATTGTGAAGGTCGTTGACGTTGGTGGCACTATCTACATTGATGATGGCCTTATGTCTGTCGTAGTGAAAGAAAAGGTGTACATTAAATTCATTAAATGAATGTATATTGTTGTATTTAATAGTGCAATGTAGTGTCTAAAACACTTAAGGGGAACTCTCACCAAATATTAAAACTTGCTGAAAGAAGGATACAAGGCCTAGTATCTTCCTGCAGGAAGCATACGGTCCAGCCAGCCACAGAAGCAGAGAATGGGCCACGAGTTAATGTATGTAGCACGAAGAGTGATTCTCTGTGCTTGTTTGAAAGCAGCTACTTGGTGCAGTACAGGTTGATGTCTCCAACTATTGAAGAATTTTTAGTTACTGATGTATTCTGAGGGCTACACTCGTAGGTTTCTTGGCAGTTGCATTTTCCTGTGCTGTCAGCATGCTACAAGGTCACTACATAATTTGTGTTAGATGATTAAGATTGTATCTACGGGACGATGAAGGTCAGATTTCTTATGTGAAGGTCAGATAAGGAAAGACATATAAACGAGGATATACTGTAGTGTCATCTCACATGAATTTATGACAATGTATCTGGTAACACTGTAATTCGACATTAGTTTTATGATCATGGCTCTGACAAAAGTGTCCATGGATAAACATACATGATCAGTCATTGATGAACTTTGTGAGATTTTAATTACAAATTAAATCCATAACTCAGTTGATCAATTGGAAATACTTCTGTTGCAGCTATGGGTGCTAACTGTCAATTGAATGGGCTTTTAGAAGTTTAATCTGTGTCCACCTAGACCAGAGTGGATCACCATCCGATCGCAATCCTATTGGGATAGCGAGTGTCTACACTCCACTTTCTAAACACTACCTCCGCCTTTTTTTCAGTATCACGTGACTGATGATCGATGTGTACATGTGGTTTCTTTGCTTGTGGAAAGCGTTAATCCAGTGACGTAAGGTCAGTGAGAGTCCTACTACACTCGTAGCATATACAGTATGAAGGTAACGCCCATTATTTCTAATTGGGTTCAACTGATCGCTATCCAATGTGGATCAAATCGACCTTCAGATGTGTGTTGGATTTATTGCGATTGGATCATAATCTACAGTAGTTACCAGTGTTCAGAGTTTGACAGTGTATTAATTTGCTAATGAATTTTTTTGTGTCACGTAACTCAATTGTTGTTTGGTATTGACATTTTCGTGTCTTACCAGCATGTTGTTGGTTTAGGGTGCTGACTACCTGTTGTGTGAAATTGATAACGGTGGAATGCTGGGCAGTCGCAAGGGAGTTAATCTTCCTCATGCTAATGTTGACTTGCCTGCCATCTCTGAGCAAGATCGCCGAGATCTGTGCTTTGGTGTGGAGCAAGATGTTGATATGGTGTTTGCGTCGTTTATTCGTAAAGCAGACGATGTTCATCAGGTGAGGACTGTTCTTGGCGAGAAAGGAAAGGACATTCTGATTATTTCTAAGGTTAGTGGCACTTAGATTTTATCATTGATTAGAAATATGCGGCTAATAGTGTGTGTGTGTGTGTGTGTGTGTGTGTGTGTGTGTGTGTGTGTGTGTGTGTGTGTGATTGTGGGTGTGTGTGTGATTGTGTGTATGTGTGTGTGTGTGTGTGTGTGTGTGTGTGTGTGTGTGTGTGTGTGTGTGATTGTGTGTGTGTGTGTGTGTGTGTGTGTGCGTGCGTGCGTGCGTGATTGTGGGGGTGAGTGTTTACTGTGTGTACAATTGCTAATACATCATTTATCTGCTCTTTGAATTGTGGCATCTTTGCATTATGATATACCAATCACTTCATGTCTTTTATACCTCTAATTTGCTAGAAAAGGAATTAATTGCATTAACAATAACTTAATGCTGTATTGATTGATTGCTTTATTTTGTGTTTAATTAATGCTCAGATCGAGAACCATGAAGGAATGAGGAATTTCAACGAAATCTTGAATGCCAGTGATGGCATAATGGTTGCACGTGGTGATCTTGGTATTGAAATTCCTGCACAGAAGGTGTTCCTTGCTCAGAAGATGATGGTGGGGCGATGCATCAAGGCCGGAAAGCCTGTCATTTGTGCTACCCAAATGCTCGACAGCATGATCAATAATCCACGTCCTACAAGGGCAGAAGGATCAGATGTAGCAAATGCTGTGCTTGATGGAGTAGATTGCATTATGCTCAGCGGAGAAACAGCTAAAGGTAGGCGTATAGAGTCTCACAAAAGTCTATATGTATTGTTGCCATTTTACACTCACATAACCACTATGGACAATCTAAAATTTGAATGGTCATAGCTTTGAAACAAGAATACAACAGCTGATTTACTAGTTATTGGTATTAGTGGCATACTATAATTTGTGTTGATGTAGGCAAATACCCAGTGCAGTCTGTTAAGATGATGCACAACATCAGTCGTGAAGCTGAAGCTGCACTGTTTCATCGGTTGGTACTATTGTATGTCAGGAGTGCATTACTATGTGCTGTTTTAATTTGTTATGGTGAATTGTGATGTGCTATCTCTAATGTGAATGTTCAAGTACTGGATGATAAAGGAGAATGAAGCATTCTGAATTGATATTTTGCTTGTATATGATGAACATTCGTATTTAGCCAAGTTTTTGGCCACATTTTGTACTGTGTGTGCGCGCGCGCGCATGTGTGTGTGTTTCTCTCTCTCTCTCTCTCTCTCTCTCTCTCTCTCTCTCTCTCTCTCTCTCTCTCTCTCTCTCTCTCTCTCTCTCTCTCTCTCTCTCTCTCTCTCTCTCTCTCTCTCTCTCTCTCTCTCTCTCTCTCTCGTGTGTGTGTGTGTGTGTGCATGGGTGTGTGTGCATGCGTGTGTGTGTGCGTGTGTGTGTGTGTGTGTGCATGTGTGCACGTGTGTGTGTATGTGTGTGCACGTGTGTGTGTATGTGTGTGCATGTGCGTGCATGTGTGTGTGTGTGTGTGTGTGTGTGTGTGTGTGTGTGCTTGCATTCAAGTAGTGATGATGTTATGTTTTGATTACATGTAGTCATGTGTTTGATGATATCAAGAGAAACTATGCCCTCATCAGAGATAATGTGGTTGCTATTGCAATTGCAGCCGTTTCAGCTTCATTTGAGACTAACGCTGGAGCCATTATTTGTTTGTCCACAACAGGAAGGTGAGTGAGTTTATTGCTAAACCTCTTTAATCGTAGAGATGATCTGACCAGTGGTAACCATACCATACTGCAACTTGTTCTTTTCAAAAGCTAATTATTTTGAATGCTTCAACTCTTTCGTTTCGGCATTATAATTTTATTGTTGGTGAAATTATCCTTGCATTTATTAAGCATTTTTGATTTAAGTTTTATTTGTCGTCATCTCTCAGTGTGCACACAACTACTCCGCGATGGTAATGAACCAGTACTGTTTCTTGTCATCACTGTTGCATTTTGTAATACACGATGTTCGTACACATACTGCTCATTACATCTTTTATTTACTGCCAATGTCTTTACCATCTGGATCGTCTTCAGTGTCCTCATCGTTGCCCATGATGATCGATTCTCTTCCATGTACTCGCTATGCTTTGTTGCAGTGCAAACTACTGAGATACAGTATGTAAACGTTGGATTTTTTGAGGCTATGGAAATATTGTCTTTGAACTGCCAGTATTTTAAGTTTAAAATCTTGGAAAAATATTAGTTGAATGGAATTAGTGGCAGTACAGTACCGTAGACTGTACACTCACATAATGAAATATTATAGTAAATTGTTTGTAATAGTTTCAGTACATTGCTCAACTTTGTTGTGGCACTGTAGTATTACCAACATGGTACTGTTGGTATGTAGGTTTGAGTTTGTGTTCAGTTCTTTTATAAGAGTGGGTATCAGTATTAACCGTTTATGCTACAAAGCTGATTCTATACCAAACCTTTCTGCTTGCAGTGGAGCAGGTTCACGACTACTCAAGTTTGTCATTGCAGTGCAAGGCCCTCTTTTGAGGGACTGACCCCTGTGTAAGATTTCTGGATAACGCAAACTCTGCCACACCTTCCAGTTCATTCGAACACACGCCCACACCAGTCCAGTGTAGACTGTACGTGTTGTCGCCCTTCTCAACGCTTCCAGCGATCAAAAATTTCTTGCTGATTCTAGAGCGCTAGCGTTTCTCTCTAAATTCTGATTGCATTTGCACTGAATCCAACTTACACGTTTCCTGCACCGAGCACTACATGGAGAGTGTGTTGATGTCTACCCTCAATGTCCACCTTGCCAATGCTTGTACAGTGCACATCTGCTCGCGTACACGGTTATCCGCAAAATGGCGACGTTTGTTGCCTCCAACGAAACAACGCATCTGCTGCACATGTTTACGATGAGAATATGTCTGAATCTAGGTGTCGTATGAGAATCATTGCAAAGTTGTCTGGAGGTAAAATCTGTTTGCATCTCTGGAGCTAAGATAAATGATTCCCGCTATTTATTGCGCTCTAGAAACACGTTTTTCTGTCTTCTTCTATTTCTGAACTGCAAACATTGGTAAGCTAGCTATGACATCAGCAAAATGAAGAGGAGCACAAAATAGAAATTATAATCGAACTCTACTTTGTGAAAAAGGCAGTCTTACTACAAAGGAAACGAGAAGCTTTAGACAGCTTATATTTCATTATATTTACTTTCGTAAAGAAGTTCAAAAAATGCAAACGAGTATAAAACCATTTTGGAAAAAATGGGAAAGATGTAGGGTTGCTGCATGGAAAAGAATAGAAACAAGACCGTGTAGGGTGTGCTGTGACATCTTTCGTGAATTTGCTCGTATAGACTGAGCAATACATCATCCCTACTTTGCACTATTTTTTGAACACTGTGTTTTATACCTTATAGAAAACGGTGCAATGTAGAGATGATTTTGCTCAGTCTGTATGAGTGAAGTAATGAAACGTGTCACAGCACACTCTACAGCTTTCTTATTTTTTCAAATGTTTTTATACTTGTGTAATTACACATGAGGTCATGGACACACACACACACACACACACACACACACACACACACACACACACACACACACACACACACACACACACACACACACACACATGGCACATGGGCACCATGCATTTACACACTTTATGTGCATACATAAAGAATAAGAGTTAGGTTTTGTGTGCAAGTTGTTAGTAGATTGCAGCATTAGTCGATAGTCCATTAGCTGATGACTTGCAGCATAAACAGTACCTTACACAAGCCGAGCGTCAGCCCGGCGTATCGCCAACGTAACGTCAGTGTCCTACTGTAAACATGTTAACACCTTTTGCTGAGACGCTATGCATCAAGACGTTGGATTAGACCCGAGTTCTATTTGAGCGTCAACGCAACATAAACCGGAAATAATGCAGTTTCTAACTACCACTCGGCTGTTGTGCTTTCACTCATGTGGTCCAGTTGTCTAACATGGATGACGAAGATCTCAACAAGTAAAAGCAGGAACTCTTGGTAAGAAGGCATACTGCAACAGCAGCGGCACTTGCTTCACATGCGCTAGAAACAGTCTTGAAAAGCCGAGAAGACGTTGCTGGGTTGTGCTCAGACATGTTACTGTAAATCAATAGGTTTCAGCGCTTGACTACATTTACGTTATACACTGGGATGATACTCGGGTTGCGTAAGTTACTGTAAACCAGCCTTAACAGATGTTTCACATAGTAAATATCTAATTTGCATGAGGTGTTAAGTGTTAGGATATTTGGAATGTGGTCTTTTTTGTTTGGATATTAGTGCTTTCCAAGACACCTAGGTAGAGACATGTGCATTCCAGGTCGATAAAGTATTGACATTGTAGTTGTGGTTAGCATTTCATGATTACCACAATATTACTATTCAGTTAAATTCGTTACTGGATACCTAGTTTTACAGAAGGATAAAATAGTTTCACATATGTTGGAAACAAAACCATTATGAATTGCAAGTGTACTTTGCGTGTATTTGAAACGAAACTCACTCTGTGTTGTGTTGTGTCTTTTAGGACTGCTAAGATTTTGTCTAACTTCCGCCCTCATTCTGGAGTCTTAACAGTGACTCGAGATCAGCGTGTTGCAAGACAGGTGAGGTAGTTGTTCTACGCGACCCGTCTAACAGTGTGGTTGAGACAGTCTATAGTGACATTAGTATGATGGACTGTAATGTATGATTTTGACTTTTTTTATAAACTTTTTGTTGTTTTGCCATCAGGTTTGCTGCATGCCAGTTACTTGTCTTGTGTGCATACTTGTGTGTGTGTGTGTGTGTGTGTGTGTGTGTGTGTGTGTGTGTGTGTGTGTGTGTGTGTGTGTGTGTGAGTGTGTGTGTGTGAGTGTGTGTGTGTGTCTGTGTGTATGGGTTGGTGGGTATATATATATATATATATATATATATATATATATATATATATATATATATGCATGCGTGCATGAGGTGTTGGTTTGCCTGCCTCTTTGTTTGCCTTCTACGCATACTTTTCTTACTTACTCTACATGGCAAATACCTTGCAAAATAAATTTTGACTTAAAAATACTCGACAAACTTCGTACTCACTGCACTGGAGTCGAAGGCACAATGACTCTGCTACAGTGGAACCTGTGTTATGACTACCCAAGGGACTGTCCTCAACTGCCCTTAATTCTCAGGTGGTGGTCAGACTGGCATTTGTACATCCGCATTTTATAGGCACTCACATTTGTTGGGTGGTCGGGCAAATTCCACTATAGTTTTAGTACTCTAGTGCATGCTCAAGTTAGTACCAATAGGCAATTGCAATGTATGTTTTAGTACTACCGTATTTGCCCATAGTATCACTCGTACCGAAATAACACACATGCTCGTATATACACCCATGTTTAGCAGGTCAGGACTTTCTGCCCAAAAAACACTCATGCCCAAGAATATCCTGAGGATACGCATGAGCAGAATAGACAGAATGGTGTCTGCCGAACATACGTCTTCGTCTGTGTGCGTTGGACGAGCTGCTGTCAGTCTTGAGTGAAAGTGCTGATTGCTAGACTCATTTCTTTATTGCAATGCCTGATACTGATGCTGTTGACTGGCTACAGACCAACACTCCTGGTTTTTGTGTGTAGTGTTCTGCATGTAAGCTGATATTGTATGGATACCAGTACCTTTGATCTTGCAATGGTATTTCTGTCTTCAGGTGTTTAGATGATGAATGACCAAATGACAGCATTTAGTAATCATGTATAGGGAGGGGTTCAAAATAGTGTCCCTGGCCCTAGTATACGCCGAGTAAACGTTTCTTTTCTATATGCCATTGCTTTATTATGGGCGGATATGATAGTAGAGTGCATACATACTTGTCTGCATGTGTCAGGTGGCTAGAATATTGTACCAGACGAAGCACCATTTACTGACATGTTACCTGTAGACCAGTTGCACGGCTACTACCGAATTTATTTTCTGATGAAGAGTGACTCATCAGACTTTGACAAAATTGTTGCATGACAAAATATTTTTTGTTTACATTATGTCTTACACGCCCACTTACTAATTATGCTGTCATAAATTCATTCACAGATCCATCTGTGGCGAGGGTGCTACTCTCTTTACTATGACAAACCGACAATTCAACCGTGGGAAGAAGATGTAGAGGCTCGAGTTCAGTGGGGCATCAGTCAAGGAAAAGTGCGTGGAGTCCTCCACAAAGGATCGAAGGTTATTGTTGTTCAAGGGTTCCGTCCGGGACCACACTCTACCAATACCATTAGGATCCTCGAATGTGACTGATGCTGCCATGCGTGCTTCTAATAATGAGGTGACTGATATCAAGTCAAATATTGTATGGTGTTAACGTAATGCGTCTGTAGTTACTGTTTGGGTAGTTGAGCATACAATCAATAGAAGTATTTACTTGTGCACTTACCATGCATTACATATCAAACGTGTTGTATATACTGTGATCAAAGAGTACACAACTTGAAGGAATACGGGTAGACCAATCCTGGCTGTCGTAGCTGCTACTATAGTCTCATGTCACTATAGTTAGTTTGTTGTTATAGCAAGTATGTGATTTTAACAAGCATAGCAGCTGCCATAGCACAGGTGTTGTATTCACAATATAGAGAGTTCATTCAAGGTTGTGAGATTTAGTCTCAGGTAGCCAGACTGCTTTTCTCTTGCTCTCTGTGTGGCAAGATGGGAGTGTTGGGACTAGGTGAGATTTTAATTGAATTAGTATCACCAGTATTTAATAATTTTGTATTGGTTTAATACTATTAATTAACTGTTGATTATTACCTCTGTCAAGGAGGTTGTTTTTATTGGTGTTTGTTTGTTTGTTTGTTGGTTGGTTGGTTTGTGAGTAGGATTACTCAAAAAGTGATGATGGATTTTGATGAAATTTGGCATGACGATAGAACTTTGATAAAGGAACAATCAGTTGGGGGGCACACTAGCACCTAAACTGGTTTAAGAATTGACCTGTTTTCACCTGCACTAAATCAGTTATATTTTAACCGAAATTGCTTTCTTAAACTTACTTCAAAGTAGGTTTAGCAAAGTAATTTAGGTTCCACTGTCACGTGACAGTAGTGCACTTGTTTAAATGACTTCTGACAATGCCGTTTTGATGATATTGACTATTTTGCTGGGATAGGATTGCCTTAATTAAAAGATTTAAGGGTCGTTAACTAAAGGTAAGAAATCAGCAGCTACGGAGAGAGAAGACTGTGTCCTTAGTCAATGTCATGCAAATTCTTACTAGCAAATGCTGAATTGGTGACAACAGTTGCACTGACTCGGCGACAGAGCAGGCCAGTACTTCAAAATAAGGCTCTCCTAGATGGTTTGTTTTGCAGATCCCAGATGTGCAAGTTCCTAGTGGAAACAGTCACTTTCTTGAACTGGTTTAGTTTTAACGCATTTAAGTTAAACTAGTTTAAGGTGCAGCTAGTGGAAACACAGCCTTAGTGCTATCCAAGTCTGGATCCCCTCTCAAGGGGTCGACTTCGCTTGAAACTTTTTGACTGCAAAAGTGAGCTAGATGACTCCCAATTTTACTACTGCACACCCATATCGTCTCCTTGTGATTATTGATAGAGAAATGATGACATATAAACAGTATATGTACATGTAGTCTAGCGAAGTGTCAGACCTTCTCTTGTAGCCAGACCCTCTCCTGTCACATATGGACTACTACAGTAGTAGTTGAGGTAAACACAAGAGCCTTAATTTCAACGAATAGCTGCCATGAAAATGATTGCTAATGATATTATGAGGAACCTCAGCTACCGTGGCAGAGGTCTGCGCTCTCAAACTGCTAACTAATTACTGTAATTGATAGTTTCTTTTCAATTAATTACATCATCACGAGCAAATGTAGTATGTAGAATATGCACAAATTAGAACGTACTCAAGGGCGATACACAGACTGATGTCCACAAAAGCAGACATACTTGTGCTTAATTAATATCATTTCATTGTTGTTATCAATATGCTATAATTTAGGTCCCTATATAGCAATTTGAAAGTGTGTGATAACTCTAATGCTATGCTGTTGCTAGAATTATCCATCTTCAGTTACTGTTGCATTATCTGATTGATTTTCTACCAGTTTATCAACATTTACTTGAAACTCATCGTTTGACACTAATATGCCATAGCTGAATAGACCCTCTTCTGTATGACCATCAGGATAGAGCATTTTGCCCATACCATGACGGTGATTTGCACGAAAGTTGCCTTCATACCTTGAGCCGTCGCACAATGATAACACACCATAGCCATACTTCTGGTCCATCATCCAATTTCCTTCATATCTAGGACAAGCAAATGAGTGTGAGACATCATGCATGTACCTATGTTGGTGTTCTAACAGGAGCATTCAGTTATGTAGCCACACCTATATCTTAGATGGGCCAATATTGGTAGATGAATAAATGAGGCTAATAGCAAATTTTTCAACAAGAAAACGTTAAAGTTGACCACAAATTTCTGGTTTGTGCTACATAACCTGATTCATAGGAAAGACATTAGAATTCAATGTTGGTATCTTGGTTACTGTACCATGTCACAAGCCAAAGCAGCAACAGTAGCCTATCCATATAAATTATATCATGGGGATTCCATGTTGATTTATATGTATTATAGAAAAAATGTCAATGCTGAAACTCATTTGATATCATGAGTCCAGTCATGCTATTCAATCAAGTTATTTTTGCAAGTAGGGTGGGCCTGTTAATAATTATTAAATTGTTTTGGGGATTGGTCATGCCCTAAAAGGCTGGCCTTTCGATAGCTGCCACCACTGGATGTTCAATAGAAAATTTGATCTAAAATTATTTACTAAAATTGATTATTAGTTAATTACTAATTATTAAAATTACAATTGATTTACAAATTTTAGTAATTTGATTTAGTACACTCAATCATTGCACACACACACACACACACACACACACACACACACACACACACACACACACACACACACACACACACACACACACCACCACCACCACCACCACCACCACCACCACCACCACCAGAAACAACAAACACAACTAGAGCTAACTACCAGTCTACATCTGTATGTAAAAACAAGATCAACAGGTAGATATGAATTTGAAACAATTACCTGATCATTAATTACCTCAATTAAAATTCACAATTAAAATCTGTTATGCACAGCTAGCAGCTGCAGCATGTCAGTAGCAACAGTAACAAGTTTCTGCTCTCACTCCGTTTCTCTGCACGTCTCACCTCTCTCCACTGGCATGTTTATAGACTCCTCGTCCATGCTTCATGTCATCTCTCCACCCACCTTGATACTCATCACCGTTTGCGTACGTGTACCTTCCTTCGCCGTTTTTCTTGCCACTCTTCCAGCAGCCGTCGTAGACATCTCCGTTTTCTGCAGAAACTCGCCTCCTGCCGTCGGGTTGTTGATTGCCCATCAAGCTAATCAACCTTATGGGTGGAACTCTCTGAACCAGTCAAGCTCACGTGACTTTAATTAACAACTCTGCTACACTGTATGCTTCGGGTAAAATAATTACATGACATTTGTTTTATATGCATTTTAACAAAAGTAAACAACTAAATAAATAAACAATTAGATAAATTTTTGTAATTTTTTATTTTTTATTTGGTTTGCTAGCAAATGTTGACGTCAAGCTCACGTGACTAATGTTCAACAGTACACTCAATGCGAACTATTAATATGCATTGCTTTATATGCGCTTGTTTTATTTAAAAAATAAACAAATACTCAGTATATCTAATTTTTGTGAAATTCTATTATTGGTTTGCGCGTTATATCAAGCTCACGTGACCAGCGAGTATTGTACACGTACACTATTATTACAAAGTATTTGATTTTATATACTCTGTATTTAGCATAAAAATAACTATACTTTTTAAAATGTATTTTAATTCTGAAAGAATATTCTCGATATCATGTACTACTCAACGGCTACTCTTCTAACGTGCGTTACCAGGAAAAGGCGTGTCCAACCAAGCAGTCTATGACAACCGCATCTACTCGTGCTGTCAGTTCCTCTCATCACCAAGCAGCTTCCAAAGCTCGCTGCCATGCCGATTCGCAAAGAGGAGTCATCTGCAACCGGAAAATCGGCGCCAACCGGCAACAAGAAGACGTCGTGGTTTAGAAGAAACAAAACTAAACAGACGCCTCTGACTGACACTCAGCAGCAGGACGACAACAAGAGAGAGGTTAGTTAGTAAGGCAAATAAAGCACTTTTCATACGATGAAGCTTGCAGAAACGTGCAGAGCAATTGCACCAAGCTATTCGTTCGCGTCCTTCACGTTCTGATGCTCCGCCTTCGTTGCTAATCGACATCCAACGTGTAGCGACTATCTCTATGCGTGTTTCACGTTTCTGCATCTTCTCTCGTTTCGTGCGTCGTGCGCTTGCAGCTCAAATGTTCGTGAAACTCGACGTTGAGTCATCAGGCGAGGTGTTAGACCCGACATTGTGAATGCATGCAAAGCAGCGGGTGTCTGTTTGTGTTTATAGCAACCGCATGACCATCTCTCGTCTTCCTGCTCTCACTGTGAGAGCTGAGTCTGCAGACTGCATTTTTACGCAGGCGGTCGGGTTGCATGCATGCAGCATGGTCGCCACAAAATCCTAGGTGTTACAACAGTGACGCGTATCTGTTGAGACGTCGAGCTGTTAACGGCGTGCCTGGGAATCGGATTTCAGGGAGCGGCGGAAATACTCGCGATTTAGTACTCGTCACTCGAGCGAGTGCATTCTTGGTGTTAGTTGTTGCTACACATTGCGGTATTGAATCACTGACGAGGTTATTGGATAATGTACTTTGCAGGACGTGGATTGCTAGAACTTCTCTACACAACTGTGTGCTGATGTGTTGACTGTATGCATGAACATGCATATATTGAGTTTTATTATTTCCATTTCTTATTTATTGTTAATATCAATTATATAATATAATAGACATTGATTATAAATTTTATTTATTTTGTTATTTATTGCAAATATTAATTATATAATATAATAGACGTTGATTATAAATTTTAGTTATTTTACTTTTTATTTTTTATTTTTAACTTTTTAAAAATTTAATTTTTTTATTTTTAATTTAAAAAAATTAATATTTATTCTTTCAAAGTGCGTCTTTTATAAATTTTATTTATTCTATTACAAACGTATCAATTTTGATGAAGCAAATAACGCTGTGTTTATTACAACATATACCCCATATCCTTATGCATCATTCTCACAACAGTTGCTATCAGTAAACCAGAGAACTTGTTTATCTCAAATTGTTCTAGAATGTTAAACTGGCTTATGGTATTTTAGTTTATTTATTTATTACAAATATTAGTCGTTAATAAATCGATATTAATTACAAATTTTTATTTTATTACAAATAGATTAATATTAATATTTATTGATATATTAATATCTGTATCAATTTTATTCAAACTTTATGATTGTTTTATTAACACTAGTAATTTAATAATTAATTTAAAATATTGGATTGCTTATTAATTGTTTAATATATTTGGTAGATATTACTAAAAAATTTAGTTCTTTTTACCTTATCACAGCATCATCGATTCTGTTTGTATGACTTCTTGCCTTGTGAAATTGTACTGTATGACCAAGTCTCTTTAGTTTGATTTGCTTTCTAATTCGATTCAGTACCCAAACAAAAAATGTGTTGTTTGTTAGGTATTGTTGTGTAGTCTGATACCAATTGGAGGATTCAATTGTGGCACATAACGCTGATATAGTAGTTGGTATAAGTAAGATGATTATATATTGTTGCTTGGTTTCTAAGGATTCACATCAGTTGTATAGGTACCCATATGACACGCACACACGCATATGCACATGCACATACACATGCATACGTGCTCATGCGCACACACACACACACACACACACACACACACACACACGCACACGCACACGCACACGCACACGCACACCATTGTCATAGTCAAAGTGTTTTGCCTTTAATTTTGCATAGGCATGCATTAGCCTCACGCATATGAATAGTGTGCCACTGCATCTTGTGAATTATTCCTTTATTTTGGCTTCTTGTACAAACATGCATATTATGTTTGGCTTCTGAAAACCGCTAGCATTTAGACATTATTTATACATTAATTACTTTTTATAGCATGTCCACTTAGCTCCTTTTGATCTGTTGTGTTAGGCCTTGCCAAGTCTGGCATGAAGTTCTCATGAGTGATTTACGCTATGATAATGTTGAACACCAGCTGCTAATGCTAATAGTAGAAGGTACATGGTGATGGTGATGATGATGGTGATAACTTAATTAAGTAATGATAATGGGTTTCAGTTTGCTTGCTTGCTTTCCTAGTCTACAGATGGTTTCACCAATGCACACAGTGAGGCCACTTAGGCAATTTGCTTCCTGAACTAATCACAGGGAACATGCATGCAGACATGATATCTGTAGATGTTTTGAGTGCATTCATGTGGTCATTTACCCTATAGTTAGGAAGTCACAAGATAAGTCCTGTACAAGGAGAACGTACAGGTCCTCAGGCCTAACCTGTGCTAAGAGGGTGTGGTGCATTAGTGCAAGAGAGCATTCTTCCAACATACTAGGTACATAATCTATTATACAATGGGTTGTTTAATAATTACTTTCATTTACCAACAATTACTATACTACAGGGTAGGGATTGACTTCAGTCCTCTGGACAGCATAAATAGCAATTCAAGATGCTGGAATTACTTTCGTTTCAACTATAAATATATTAGATATTTAATCACGTATATTTTCAATTAGAAATTTCAGGCAATTGTTGACTGTCCAAAGTTCGGTTTTTAAAGGTACCCGGCAAAACTGGACTGACAAGACTGCATGCATATGTGGTTCATGCGGCTCTGAATAGGCCTCTGGTAAAAGTTCACCGTAGAAAAAAAGTGGTCCGGCAGCTCCTACCGCCCTCGAAAGGGCAATATGGTTCACACAACAAGTGAGGCTGTTGTTACGATTAGCAAGGGAAACTCGCTGTAGATGGAATTAGTATAAAGAGCATAGCAATGGTGGTCTTTACTGTATTGTCTGTAGCAGTTGCATATGTATGGTTCTTATGTTTGTTGTTGCTACTCCAGGATACAGCATGATCACAGGATTTATGATTATTGGTTTAATGCTGTTGACACATGCATATAGGTTGTTTCCCAAACTGTATACACGTTTTGAATGAGGTAATTACAATGTTTAGTAAGGAGCCAATTGTTTTAGATTATTAATCATTATTTTTTGGAGTGTTTTGGCTGTCTGATTAATTTAAAATATGACACAAGTTGTAGTTAGAGCATTTTAGTTAACTTTAGTGTTAGTTGGGATCTTTTTTTTTGATAGAAAAAAAGTGATTGGCTAATGTGTGTTGCACTGTGAGTGCTTTTGTTTGTATGGACACGTGCACGCACACCCAAACACACGCGCGCACACACACACACACACACACACACACACACACACACACACACACACACATGCACACACGCATGCATCCATGCACACATGTACACACCTTAAACCTTGAACTTGCCATATCCACTATGGGCTTAGGCGAGCCGACACAACACTTCTCTCCATACTTTGCGATCTTGAGCAAAACTAAATTTTTAATTGGTGACTGTTTCAGATCATACATTGCAGTGTCTATCCAGTGTTGTTTGACATAATGTGTTGGTCTTTTGATGGCAAATAGTTTGCTTCTCAATAAGATCTTCTTATGTCTTTGAGAGGGCATCCCATCAATGTGACTCAGCCATAGTAAACACCTTCTACGGATTTGTAATTTTATACACTCCTCATCTGCTGCTTTCAAGTTGTCTACATTTCTGCTCTTATCCCACCTTGTATACCACCCAAAATATACTTATTGCATATCAAATGAAATGTGTTGAGGCATTGAATATTTGGCTTCGCCAATGGCCAGGTCAACAACATTGGCATAACTAGGGTTTTAAACATTCTGATCCTTGTCTGCTTGCTAAAGATTCTTACACACACACACACACACACACACACACACACACACACACACACACACACACACACACACACACACACACACACACACACACACAGCAGCAGCAGCAGCAGCAGCAGCAGCAGTTGGGCTTCCTTGCGCTACTCACGAGAAAACTCTGGGCCTATACTAGGAATTTCCTTGAGCCAGGCTAGGTACTCACAGGAGCACCGACTTGTGAAGCCAACTGTTGTGTGAGCACCCAAAGTCTCACCTGGACCCCAGTGGCTGATGTCATGTCACAGCCGATGGCTGCATGATGTCATGTACACGTGTGTACACACACAGTCACACACACACACAAACACACACAAACACACACAAACACATGTCCAACAACCCCACGTCGATATTCGCTGTTGAGCCACAGATCCAGGGTCATACACAGAACAAGACTGCTGGGTGGCTTATGCTACTAAAGTGATATAAATGGTGCATATCTGGTAACTGTTTAGAACATACAGACTACTACCAGTATAATATTTTATGTATGTGCTGTTGCATGCCATGTGTAGCTGTCAATTAACACGTCTGATATTTTATAGAAACAACTGCAAGCATACGTGGCATGGATAAATTCTCATCTGAGGAAGAAACCTGGATGTAAACTCATACAGGATCTTCGAACTGACATTGCAGATGGCATCAGTCTTATCCATCTTGTGGAAGTTATATGTATAGACGTTACGTGTCTATTTATGTCAAAAGCTGATGTGATGTCTCTTGTGTAGCTGGTGAGGTGCTGCAACATATTGATAGAGCACCAATGTCTCAAGCAGCGAAGAAGGACAATGTTGAGAAAGTGCTGCAGTATATGATAGGAAGGAAGATTCGTATGCATGAAACTACCTCAAGGGGTAAGACACTATAGGATATGATGAATACTAACATGTTTTGCTGTTTTGCTTGGTTTGTAGTAAGGTTTATTTGTTTGTTTGGGTGTTTGCTAGTTTGTCAGTGAATCTGATTTTTTCTGATGTTGTGCTTGTCTGTATGTATGGCTATGTGTGAGTATGTCTGCTTGTCGGTTTTTGTATGTTTCTTATGTCTGTTTGTCTAGCTGTCTATCTGTCTGTTTGTTTGTCTGTCTGTCAGCCTCTCACTATGTTCGTTAGAATAATAGCAATGAGTTCTGACGTTTCAGTAGTTTTTGTTAATGCTTAGGATGCTTTCATTTTTGCAATTGTTACACTTACAGTTTGGGAGAGAGTAAAACAATCTGTCTGTCTATTGGTCTGTCTATCTGTCTCACAGTCTGTCTGTCTGTCTGCCGGTCTGTCTGTCTGTCGGTCTGTCTGTTTGTCTTTGTCGTAGATTGCATAACAGAGGTGAGGTTTGGTTAACTTCCATAATTATATTTCTGTCATCACACTCATTAAGAATTAACGCATTGTGTAAATGATTTATATTTCTATTTTCTTATTTAGATATAATGGAAGGCAGTTTAAAGTCTATTATGAGACTTATTCTTGCTCTTGCTGCTCACTTCAAGCCGACCACCGTAGGCAAACCAGCTCCACTAGACGCAGTCTCACTTCAAAGTGGATTTACTACATCTATAATCTACAGCAATCCTGCAGCAAAAACTCCGCCTACAAGGAAACATCTGTCTACAGGAAGCTTTGACCCTGCAGGATACTCACCACCGAATCCTTTCAGCAGCTATGCGATCAATGGTCCAGGGCATGGAGATATTGTCAACTTGTCTGATGTCAACAGTGATTTTCCACCATTTCGTAGGCCATCTGTATATAGACAACTAGAACCAGGCGGAGGAGGAGTGAAGATAACACGTGCTAAGGAAAGATTTTGTCTGATTGATTTGGATTCTAGTGTGGCAAGTAGCATGTGTATACCACCTACCAATCGCAGTCCACATAATGGTAAACGTCTTAGTGATCTATTTATGTGGCCGTCACCTGAGATTCAAAGGGCCATGATTCCTAGTCCACAAAGCAGAAAGAAAGCAACTGTTAGAAAGAGACGATCATCAGCCCAACATTCACCAGAAAAGATCAGGTAGAAATCTGTAACAAATGTAATACTTTACCACACCAACAAACTTATCAAGTAAGCACTAGGGTTGTGTAGCCAGCTGTTCATCGTCCGTCACACTTCTTGGGAGAGGGTCTGGAAAAATGCCTTTGATGTCGTGCTTTTTTCTGTTCGTCCTCCCACTGTATTCTGGTAGAGTAAGGAAGTATATCTAAAGGTCTCTGGTGGGGTATCTGTTGTGCATGGCAATGCACATGCAATGCATTGCTGCCATTGTGTGATCAACAATGTGACCAACAGCAAGGCATTTTAGGATTTGGACTTGTATGAGTACAATACAGGCGCCATGCCGGCATGACTCAAATAGAGGGGATGGCAACAGTGTGAGCGATAAATTTTTCAGAGCAACAGAGACAACCACACATCAAGACGAGACTATGAGTAAACATTACATCAATTAGGCTGATGTTACATAAAATGAAGTATTCTGCGACATAAAGACTAATCAAGACTTACTAAAGAAGGACGGCGATATGCAATGCATTGCAAGCAGCCTCTGTGTGGGCCACTGTCATGTGGACCATGAATTTTGATGGCATACTAGAAACCAGTAGACATAGTGCTTTACCCGAAGGTGGTAGGATGATGAGCAAAGTAGATCATCCAGTTTCTTAGTCTCTCATAGCCAAACCCCATCCCTTCTTGATATAATAAAGAGGTGGTGTTTGGCTACGCGAGACGAAACAGTTCCTTTTGCCATTTAAAGTATGACAAAGAGAGATGGGTTAGCTATGCATGCTATGCAAGACTACGTGATAAAATGAGGTTATTTTCTTGAAACTAATTATTTAAAGCTATGAACAAGTTATGAGAGACTTCATAAATGTTATAACTATGAAAATTGCTTAGGAGCTTTTACCTAAGGGGTACAGTCGGATGTCAGTTATCCAAACACTTTGGGACCTGACCCTGTTCATAACTGAATATTCTCGGATAACTGACGTTACCTCCTGGTGTGTAAACATGTATTCCTGGTCATCCAAGGTGGTCCATACACTCTAATTGAGACCAAATACATGATTTATACTGAGAAATATAATCGCACAAACACCCAAGGTGTCTGCACTCTGTAAGATAATAATGAGAAAGTTGTCTACATCTTTTTCTACGTGAGTATAACAGTTTACAGCGTGTACTTCTAGAGGGCATCCGACCCACTTCACGTTGCAGCGTTCGGATAACTGACATCCGACTGTACCATTTTTTGTATTTGGTTATGTATGTTATGAGAAGGCATGTTTGTATCAGCAAATTGTCTAATCACAAAGCATAATTTGTGTGTGGGTCATGTATGCAGGCCAACTGAAGACAATGGGTACGTAGCTAGTGAATGGCATACTATACTGTTTGCTCTATAAGCATTGAATTTTGCTATAAGCCAAGTGTCACTTTATGTATAAGGATCTGAGATGATATAGCTTGGTGTTCTAGTAAATACCGAGACTATATCCCAGACTTGTACACAGTGGAAGAAGCTCGATTGCCTTCAATGAAGTGGCTACTACTAGACTCTTTGAATTGATTTAATTGCTGTATCTACTAGACGGTTGACAACAGCACATGTTCTTCAGTCTAGGAGCAAACGGAGGATCTGGAATTTTGTCCAAATGTGTGATGACATAACTACTGTAGTAGGGTGCTGTGTGTAGTATCTACTAGTCTAATATAAGCATATGGTATTGAGATAATATTTGTGTAGTGATTTTCAGAACAATTGATGTAGTTACCGAAAGTCTTATACATCTTTATCGTTGATATTGTGTATTTATTTGGCACCTATTGTTTTGCTGTTGTAGAACACGGCATAGCCACATTGTTAAACCTGGGCAAACATCACCCGGCCAACAGCAGCAAAGTCATTCTACAAATGTGTCACCATTTACTATCGCTTTTGGCATCGAGGAGCCATCAGAAACATCTACCAGCAATCTGGACGTCTCATGCACTGTTGTTGACGATAAAGCTGATGACAGCAATGAGCCCGATGGAGCAATGATGAGTAGAAAAGTACAAGCAGTAGATCCCAAAGGTGCCGAGAGTGAGGACAATGATGACATCGAATCTCAAGACAGCGATGCTGAAATAATGCCGGTTTTACTGGAGCAGAGAGACGCAACAGAGAAGGAACTGACGGAAATGAAGTCATTTCTCTACGGGCTGCAGCATCTTGTAAGTGATGTGTATAGCGTAACTTGTGCTGTGATTATATTGATTTTGTCTTGGATTAGTTGCTGAGCAGTGATGCACCTGAGAATGCGGTTATTCCTACTCATGAGTTTGAGTTGAAAGATGAGCTGGTAAGTTGTGTATCTTCTAGTGTAATGTTATTTTGTATTTAAATTGTCTGCATGTGATGGGACACATTGGTGATTAAAGGGTATTCCACTAAATAATTCCTTAAGTAATTGTAATTGTTTTTGTACCCGGCAACTGGGGCAATTATTCGAGACAGGATTATGATTTTATGGGTATTATTGTATTTATCATTATGATTTTACTATAAAAAGTAAGATATACGGCAGACAACTACATCGAGGACGTGATTTGTGTTGTCATAATAGACACTTTCACTCGCTGAAGGCGATCAACTAAAACATAAACTGAGAGCGCTGCAAGTGAGAATTTGTGATGTCTTCTTGTGTTTGTTCGTTCTCATCCTATTACCACAATTCTAGATTCAATTAGAAGAGAGCGAGAAGAATGAAGAGTCATTAAAGGGTCAAAATGTATGATTGCTATGATGCGAATACTTATGTTTACGATCGGCATCTACAGTTGTGTGTTGATTGTGTTTTGCTGCACACTTTTAGCTTGTTTGTTCTTTTGTTTAGCTTTGTGTGTGTACATGTATCTACATGTTTGATTATGTTTTGCCTCTTGTTTGTTCAGTCGGTACTCTTTTTCTTGTGTGTTTGCTTGCTTGAGTCTCTGTGTGCTTTTGTGTATTTTGGCACACAACTGCTGCGACATTGCACACACTAGCCTCCATATCTGATTGTCTACATGTGTATCTGTGTATCTGCTCTTCGTTTGTTTATTTGCTTGCCTATTTGCTGCCCTGGCCTCTTGCCTGCTCATCTGTCCACACGTCTGATCTTTTCTCTGGTTTCCTGTTGTTTATCAGCTTGCTTTGCATGCCGCTGACTTGTGTAGGCATTTTCGATCTCACTCAAATGTTGTTGTTTATGCTGCAACTTTTCTTCATTACTTGCACGTTATAGCATGCATGCCTACTAGTTGACATATGAGTTGGCATGGAATAATGAATCCTTTCTCATATTTTGTTGTTTTGTGATTGCATTTGGCAGAGTATTCTTCTAAAGAAACTGGACGATAGTGAGGAAACGATAAGGAAAATGCAAGCACAGCTTCGTGAGCCGTCAGCAGCTGAGAAAGGAGCAGACAGAGGCAAAGTATGATAATCTTTGAGTGAAAGTGAGTGATGTTGATTGACTGTGTGATGACAGAGTGGCAAACTGGAAGAGAGAAATGATACGCTTGAAGAACTGAGGGTGAAGATATTAAACTTATGCATTAAAAAATTATTTGTTATTAATAGACAATTGTAGGTATTATAACATGGGCGGATGGACAAAGAGACAGACAGACAAATGATTATATGTGTACATCATTGACATTGATGTTCAAATTTTATGTATATATTATGAAAAGACAGGCTGGCCGACAAAGACAGACAGACAGACAGACACAGGCAGACATGCGGATGGGCAGACACATGGACAAACAGAAAGACAGAGAGGTATAAGGTAGTAGCAGAGGTGTCGGCTTTGCCTGGGAAATAGAGCAGGATTCACGTTTAATTAACACAAATTTCTGCAGGAGACCAGTACAGTAGCCAAAATGTTTCCACAATGAGTGGTAGGGAAGACCACCCGCTTAAGTTAAGAGACTGCCCTCTAGTGTGCTTGATTTTTTTCTATCTCACTAGCTTCTGCTGTGGCACTGAGTTTTACAGCTGCCTTTGCGATGTATGATGGTAGTTAAAGAGTTTCTCACAAACTGACCCATCAAAGTATGTGGGACAGTCCACCTGAATGTCTGGATGAAAGACGTATACATCACCAAGTTAATTTATTATTGTCATTTCTGCAGCCTTCTTCTTGTTTAGATTATTTGAAAGACAGAAACATTCTAGTGTCCACATTTATCAATAACAAATAATTCCTAAAATTTATGTTTTTAACATTAGTTGGTTATTTATTGGTTTTAGGTGGTTATATGCATTGTAATTCTTGTCTGCTTTCTTGTAGTCACAACTGATAGCTCGTGACAACATGATTGATCAGCTGCAGAAACAACTTGATGAGGCAACACGACGTATTGTAGACCTCGAGACAGTGCAGGTAGGTAATGAAGGTTAATTTTATTATTACAGTATACCATATTTCTTTGTTGAGATGTTTTCTATTAATTAAATCAAAACGATGTGTGTGATCCACAAGTCGACAATCTTCTGTAGTGAAAATTACTTATTTGTTGTGTAACAGAGTACAT
>NC_085096.1:6211716-6224216 GCF_963422355.1 Corticium candelabrum | reverse complement strand
GAGGTTCGTAAGAACCTTCCCTAGAAAAGATGGAGAATAACTCGAAAAAGTGAGAAACCGTTTGGGAAGCTGTTGAAAGGTGTTAGACCATGCTGCAAGGAATGCTGCAGGTGAGATGTCTTCCAACATCGTTAAACCGAATCCTCCACTTTTTATTGATAGACAGCACTGTTTCCAATAAAGAGATGGATCAGCCATTATGCCTAGGATAGAACAAAAAGTGCGTTGTGTCAAATCATCATGTGCCCTTGCTCCTTCCGTCAACCAAGTATGTTGAACTGTCCTGCCCAAGTGGTTTAAACGGGTGGAATGACATTGCCTCAAGATCAACATAGCACTCTGAGGATCATTCAAACTTTGCAGTTTGTTGCACAGTTCAGCTCCAGAAAGTGCAGTAGATAAACAATAATTCTGCACGTAATCACAGTCTCCAATAGGACTGCCAAGTACAGTAATGCCTGAGGAAGTGAAAGGAATGTCATCTGGCCAGCTAGCTGGAATGACTCTGGAATAAGCCTGGCATTTGCTTGGACAGACAGACAAGCCAAGTTGAGTGAATGAACATTGTAGGTCTTTAAAAGCTCGCTGACACAGATCAGAAGGGCCACAAAGGAAGACATCGTCTAGGTAGGCCAAAATGACCACCATTGAATGACGGTCTTGAATTTCCACGAGCGTTTGGTGAATAGAACATGAGAAAAGGGCTGGTCCCAAGGGGTCTCCCTGATGTACTCCTTCCTGAGACTGGATCATAATGCTCTCTTCCTTCATTGAGTAGACTAGATGGCTATGCTTTCCGTACATAGAAGACACATGGCCATAAAAAGCGGGTAGACGAGACATAACTTCTGTCATTAGCTTCTGTCGGGATACTGAATTGAATGCGTTTTTAACATCAGTCTTCAACAGAACCCAGCTTGGATTTTCTTCCAGCAGTAACTGCAAGTGATGAACCACCAACTCGACACCACTGCGTGTGGCCACACCATGCTGGATTGGAGAGAAAATTTGAGAGAAAATTTCTTGATATTGACAGCACATTGACTTGGCAGTGATTCTCCTTATCACCTCGCCTATAGCTATAGGTCTGACATCGCCATTCTGCTTTGGTAAAGCAATCAGTCTTGATGCTGACAGGAGGGACGTCACCTGAGAAGGTAACTGACCCTTTGAAATAGCAGAGCACATAAAGAATAGCTGATCCCGTAGCTTAGAGTTGTGAACTAGAGGCTTCAGGTGCTCATAACGCCATCCAGATGGCCCACTTCCCGATCCCCTGGGTGCAGAACGAATTTGTTGCAACCACGTATTTTCATCCAGCACAAAAACCGATGTATTTGGTTCTGAAGAAAAGTCAAGCTCTTGAACTGAAACGGGATGCTTAGCTTTCAATTTCTCCACTGTAGTAGCACATTCTTCTGCCAATCCCTGACTGCAAAGAATTTTTGCTGCCCTGGATATTTCACCACACTTCACTAACCGGAGGGCTGCCTTGATTTGATGACCAACAGACTTTGACTTGGACGAATGACGAGGAAGGTTCAATTGAATCAGCTCGTCCCAATGAAAATTCAAAAACTTTCTGCAAGCAGACTTTAGCTCCGATGTGCACGCCCTGCCACCTCGCTTGGGGTTTCGTAAAATCATCCTCGGAAGAAGCATAAAGAGAAACCAACCCTTTAGGTCTTCAGGGCTAGCGGAGATTCTGCTTAGAGCAACAGCACAGCATTCTTGAAATAAAGTAAGAATAGAAGATGGTATTTTGGTGATGGTTGTTGCTGTATTAGCAGATAGAATATCAGAAATCGATATTTGCGACAGAAATGTCCAAGCGCGAGATTCTGCGTCTAAGATATCATCTCCGCAGTGCTCACCATTCAACTCGCGGCCGTCCTCGGAATGTCCGTGCCTCGAAAAATCAAGATGGCGCCCATCGTCAAACTGCGTTGATGGCTCAGATGAGGCAAGTGCAGATGACCCAGACGACGAATTCGTGCTCGAGTCAGGCTGCGAATCTTTCGAAGCAGACTTACAACTGCGACTGTGTCGATTAAGACGGATAAACCAGTGTTGGCAGTGAAGACACTGAACAAGATTGTGACACGTGATGAGCGATGCAGGAAACTCAAGTGGTTTGTGGCAGCGGCGAAAGTGCTCGAGCACTCGACTCAAATTACCACGAAGCTGACAGTCAGCGACAGGGCAATCCAGGATGTCAGACTCCATTTCACTTTCGACTGAACACTGCCGATCGATGTCACTTAGTAGGTAGGTAGAGGTCAAAAACGATAAATCGAACGCCTATGAACTCCAGACAATGTCGAAAACACAATAGAGTCGAATTCACCTCAGATGACCCGAACACTTGCCTGTCGCCATCGTACATCCGGGATAGATCCACGGATAGATAGATAGACGGATAGATAGATAGACGGATAGATAGATAGACGGATAGATAGATAGACGGATAGATAGATAGACGGATAGATAGATAGACGGATAGATAGATAGACGGATAGATAGATAGACGGATAGACGGATAGACGGATAGACGGATAGACGGATAGACGGATAGACGGATAGATAGATAGACGGATAGATAGATAGACGGATAGATTTTATTAAATAGTTTCTTTCTCTAGCACAAAAGACTAATGAAAACTGCTGTCTATTCTAATACGGATAGATAGATAGACGGATAGATAGATAGACGGATAGATAAACAGAGACAGATGGAGATGGGTGGACAGACAGACAGACAGATACGCAAACACACATACAGACAGAAAGACACAAATGAATGGACAGACAAATGGAGGAAAGACAAGCAGACAGGCAGATGGATAGACAGATAGAGACAGACAGTCTTGCCTCTTGTTGTAGTTTGCAAGTTTTATGTTATTTTACAGTGATGAATTTTAGGGCCGTGCTTTGCAGTGGTGTATCATAGTTTCATGTTTGAAAATAATGTGCTGACAGGCAGACAGACAGAGACAGATGGATGGACAGACAGATATACAAACAGACAGACTGCTGGTGTTGGTCCTTTTGAGGACCAGATTATGCATTATATCTTTTAGGTTTATTTTCATGCAGCAAGTACTTTATTGTAATCATTGAACATTATTTTTAGCTTACTCGTGATGGTTATTGTAGCTATCATTGTTCACAATATGTGTATTAGACAGACAGACAGATGGATGGACGGACAAACAGAAAGACAGACAGACAGACAGACAGACAGACAGAGGCAGAGGGCGCGTTCGATTTGCAGTTCTAGAACTGAATATGAGGGCATGTCTGAAGTGTTGGAACTGGCAGAACCAGAACCGAGTCGAATGAAAAATCTGCTTTGTGAACCGGAACTGCTAACAGAAACAATGTCAATGCCTACTATGTCTTCATCAACTATCAATCCATCAACTACCTCAGTGACTTCAGCTACACTCAGTGCCTTTTGCATGTTGACCTTGTGATGGACGCCAGTCTTTCTCAAATGGAGCAATAGAGCACACGAAACTATCAGTATTGCTATTTGCAAATAGTGTGCCATAACTTTTCTCGAACTTTGAAGAAAAGAGACGTGTCAATCGTAACCTCAAATAGCGCGCTGCAGTCCTAGCAGTTGCAGCTCCTTGGACGGAACAGTTCCAGAACTATATCAAACGTGAGTTCTAGCAGTTTCGGAACTGCAAAACGAACTTGCCCATAGGCAGACGGACAGACAGATAGTCAGACAAATGGACTGACTATAATGAGAGGAGATGGGTAAATATATTTGAGCAGTACTGATTGTACAATTGGCGTTCGTCTCTGTTTAGTTGTCTCACGAAGATGACATCATCCCTGGATGGGAAGGCCGAGTTGTCGTGTGGGTCGAAGAAGACACCTACGTCTAACAAATTTTGCAATCACAACGTACACAGTAGACAGAAACTATGTCTATATATCTATACAGCTTCTAATAGTTATTTTGATGTCAAACTTGTACACAACGTGGATTACGATGATTTGTCATATAAAGAAGTTTTATTATTTATACAACAATCAGAGCTGCTGACGCGCGTTCTCGCCGGTCGGGACTTCGAAGACGCCGCATCACGTGGCGTGCTCATCTCAGAGCATGCGCATTTCCGGGTTGAATCATTTGACACAGTACAAGCGGTGGCCGGACGTCTCCGCCTTCACTCTGGCCTGCTCATCAACACGTGTCGTTCGTTGGGAGAATGTCGACCGCCGAACTCTATTGCAAAGTGAGACGGTGTGATTAATTCAGGAGAGGGGAGTGTCTTCGCGTGATGGCCGTGCGTACTACGTCGCGAAAACGAGATTGTAACGTAACGTGTCGCGATAGAGCGTATATGCGATCGTTTCTGTGTCGTCTCGGTAATTTTTTTCGCCGGATGTGTGAGACATGAGTGGTTGCTATGCTCTCTATTTTGACTGGATTTGGTCAATTGAGTCACACGTTCGCGTAGAAGTTCTTGGTATTACACTTATTAGCGGAGTATACAAAGAGAGAGGAGATAATATTGACACGTGACTTTAGAGAATGTGATATGATGTCACATTTGGGCTTGGCTAGAGACTCAGTGAGAGCACAAGTCAGAGATGGTGCCACAGAGTTTGGTCTAGGGCACCCAGCTAGCAAAGATTTGGCACCAATGCTTGCAGCCACTCAAGCAAATTACTGAAGAGTGGTGATTTTGTGAACACAGGCAATGTCAATCACGTGTCTGTGTGCCTGCCTACCTGGCTGCATGTATGTATGTATGTATGTATGTATGTATGTATGTATGTATGTATGTATGTATGTATGTATACCCTACTCGCCTGATTATTACCCCATTGACTAGCATTAACTTCAAAGGAAAAATTGGGATGGGACATTACTTGATAGACTGACACCTACAGGTGTTAATTGACAGAATTGATTAATCAATTAATTCAAGCCTAATGACACCACCTGTCAATGCTAAATTGGTTGGCAATTTTTGACACCATGAAGACATTATGGTTATGACATTCCACAACCCTAATCTTCTGTCTAAGGCATAGGCAAGTGAAGATTCAAGAATAATGGTATTAGCATTCCTACAGGCAGGGCAACCCTAGCAAGCAGTCACTGTGCAAAGTGCCAATTAGCACTAATTAGAGAGCAGAGGTGTGAACATCTTAGTGCCTAGGACAAAAGTAGGGATGAGAGCTTACTTGAACCGTGGGAGAGTACGGTATGTATAAATGTATGTAACAATATGTACGTATGTGTGTATGTACAGTACTATGTAGGTAGGTAGGTAGTCTCTACAGCAGTCTCCTGCATGTGTGTCTATGTGGGCGTGTCATTTCCATTGGGGTGGGTGTTTGACAAAGCACATAATTTGTAGATGTTTGTGTTTCTAGGGCATAAGTTTGTAAAGCGCGCACACACACACACACACACACACACACACACACACACACACACACACACACACACACACACGACTTAAACAAGTAGGCGTGGGTGTTTGACAAAGTACATAATTTGTAGTTGTTTGTGTTTCCAGGGCATAAGTTTGTAAACCTGTCTGGCCTAACGTGCGTTAGTAGGGCGTGGTTAATGACGGACATTGCACTAGCAGAAATGTGACAAGGGCTCCCCGAAGGAGTACCAAACAGTATCGATTATATTGAGACAACTGTGTCATTTCAACTAGCAAATCCTATCGTGTCTCAAGCCAAACTTTTCGATACCAACTTCTGAATGCACTCGGGTAGCCTCAAACTTCAGATTACCAGTTGTGAAAACTGCACACTGGTTGCGAAGATAATGTGGGCAGCTAGTTGTCTGTATTGAAGTCACCTTTTGAAAACCGGATGGGTGATCAGAGTGGAGTATAAGGCAAAGTTTATGGTCAGACATCGTGCTCTAGCAAAAGAGGTTGACCTGATATTTTAAATTTTGGGCATTCACTTTTCTTATATGATTTCTGTATTTATTTGCTATTAAAACCAACATAAAATTTAGCTTCTTTGCTGTTGTTTAGGTGCATGGTTGTCGTGGTGCTACAATTCATTATGACTAAAATTTTATTGAATTTAGTTAATGCATGGCCTGTAAAGTAATGACATGAACTGATCAAAAGATGGAGCAAGCTAATCAAGAGCATGTTGTTCAACAAACAACGTAGTTACCGGCACGTGACCCTCCGACCTTTTGTCCTATTCAGCTGCAGCTAGTGCAATAGATGGTGCTTGGGGCAATGGATATGATATTGCTCTAAAACGTCATGTTGCACTCACACATCTGGAGGTCATCAACTCTAGATCTTGCCTGTGTCTGTCAGTTGTCTGGACTTTTGGGTTGCTCATTGATTCCCTACCCGTAGTACCATCCATGCAATAACTATTACACCTTTACCAGTCATGTAGGTATGTCCGATCAAAGCAAAATTGTGGTCGGTCATGAACACCAGTTGTTTGATCAATGACCGATGACCCACCTTTATATTCCACTCTGGGACTCATGGTCCAACTGGCCCGACTGAGAGCGAAGGACTGTTGACTGTATGCTATTGTATTTGTCTATGCATGTGTGTATGTCTGTATACTGTATGTGTTGGAAATTAGGAGTAAGTATTATGGACAGTATGGTGATTGGGTAACTGAAATATTGGTACATGTACTTCATTGTTGCGAGACGGCTAAACATTCTGGAATTCGTGGTGTACATAGCATGTCGTTCATTTAATGTTTACAATTTGTTTGCGTCGTTGTAAAGGGAGCACGAGTCTGGATTCGAGATGAGGAAACGGTGTGGAAAGGAGCGGTTGTATGTCAGGGGTGGGATGATAGGAAGTTGTCTGTAGAGGATGAAACTGGGAAGGTGAGCACAAATACTGACAGTAACTTGATTGTTTTACTTATCTTTTGGTTCATCTGTGATGTATTGCGTATTTGTCTGTCTGATGTCTGTCTGTTTGTTTATTGTTGTTTGTTGGTTGGTTGGTTTGTGTGTCTCTGTCTGTCTGGTTGTTTATTGTTGTTTGTTTGATTGGTTGTATGCTTGTTTGTTTGTTCGTGTCTGTCTATTTGTCTGTCTGTTTGTCTGTTTGTTTGTTTTTCTGTTTGTTTGTTTTTTTCTGTTTGTCTGTTTGTTTGTTTGTTGTCTGTCTGCTTGTTTATTTGTTGTTTTTGTTTGTTTGATTATCTGTGTATTTGTTAATTTGTTGTTTATTTGTTGGTTTGTCTGTTTGTCTTTTTGTTTGTCTGTCTGTCTGTTTGTTTGTTTATTTTTTGTCTGTTTGTTTGTTTATCCTTTTGTTTTTGTTTGTTGGTTTGTCTGTTTGTCTTTTTGTTTGTCTGTTTGTCTTTTTGTTTGTCTGTCTGTTTGTTTGTTTGTTTATTTCTTGTCTGTTTATCCTTTTGTTTTTGTTTGTTGGTTTGTCTGTTTGTCTGTCTGTTTGTTTTTTGTTTGTTTGTCTATCTGTTTGTTGGTTTGTTTTGCGAGAAATAGATAAATGATTGCTTTAACAATAATATTTCTGCTTCTACATAGGAGTACATCCTTACTGACCTGCCACATTTACGTAACCCAGACATTCTGGTTGGAGAGAATGACTTGACAACTCTAAGCTATCTTCATGAACCGGCAGGTAACATGGACTGACAAAGTGTTAGGCAATGATCAAGCATTTCTCAATATTGCGTTTAATTGCCGTGTTCATCCAAATACAAGCCCCACTGAAATTCAAGCCTTGGGGCTTCAATTCAAACTCTCGCGCAACTTATACTGGCTTTACACTAGACGATTTGACTCGAGCCAAACTGGCCCATGCTAAATTAGTCCGAGCTAAACCATAGGGCCAGGCTTGAGCTAAACATAACCACGTGTTACATATTTTTGTGTTACTGGGCAACAATACATATACAGTAGTATGCATACATTTCCCTCTGCCTATTTCCGTATTTCTCGTCGCAACCTTGAAGACTTTGATGAACATGTCAAAGAATCTTTTAGAAAGTTTTTACACCGGATCAGCAAAATATAGATTAGAAGTAAAAACAGTGACTTCTTCTTCATGAGCTTGTGCAAAGCATGCAAAGCACACCACCACACCCAGTTAGCCTGGATAGTCTAAACACGCCACCAATCATGCTAAATTAGCATGGGCCAGACTCAAGCCAAATTTGAGTCAAATCGTGTAGTTTAAAGCCCTTATTAGTCTGAGTGTTGTAAATTGGCTCGAGCCTGTTGGTCCCAAGCTAACTTAACCCCATGTAAACAGTGTTGGCTTGAGCATGTGCTAAATTATCCTGAGCTAAACCATAGGGCCATCCATGGTTGAGCTAAGCCCAGGGTTGTCCCCAGCATACAAAGGCAAGCCGCTTCACCATGCTTTGCTGCATGAGTAGGCAGTGATTAGCTATGAAGACAAGGATTTGTATTTGTACTTTGAAAAGTGGGAAGGCTAACAAACAGTTACTGGGATGCTTGGTTTGAAGATTAGGACCAATTAAGACCAATTAGGACAAAGACTGCCATATGATAAGAACTTAATTGTAATACAGGTACTCAAAGATCAACATGCAGTGGTTGTCAGCACCCGCCCACTATATGTCATCTGATGGTAACATGCAAAAGAGTTTTGTAGATTCTGGCCCTTAATCCTGTTCTATGTACTAGGTTCTCAGCTTCTTGAGGTCTGGAAATTTTCCACAGGCTGTGAGGCTTAATATAGCTATCATGTGGTCAAGCACAGTGAATTTAGACAGAGAGAAACTTTCTCTAAAGTAAACCATTGTGTTCCTTTTTGGCTTGAACATTCCATGACAACAGTTTGTGGCATGTCAGTGTAAGCAAACTTGCATCAAAGCTTTTTTAGTGGGGGCGGCACCCGTAAAAATTGAAATGGTTGTGGCCAAAAAGTTGTGTTGGCGTGGTCATAACAATTCCCTGCGGAGCCTTACAAAAATCTTGGGGACAGTAAGCCTAATCACTTGTTACATATTTTTGTGTTACTGGGCACCAATACACAGCATAGTTCCCACTGGTTATTCCTGGATTATTGTCGTAGTACAAGTATGCAAATTCGCACGAAACTTCATGGTGGAAACTTGACTGATATGGAGGTAAGAGTTTTGATCGACATTATTGTCTTCGTGCTCTTGCGTAAATCATACGAGATGCATCACCATGCCCAGTTAGCTCAGATAGTGTAAACATGCTACCAATCATGCCAAATTAGCATGTGCCAGGCTCGAGCAACCAAATTTGGCTTAAAGGTGCAGAGTCACGGTCGGACATGCGCACTTGAGTTGATCTTAAGTGAGGTAGGTTTTGAGTCGTACTTATTGTACGTAACATATGTTCAAGTGTCCTGGCAAGAAAATCAGTTTTGATCGCCAGTAAGCCCTTCAAATGCTGTTCATATGTTGCGCATGCTCAACGGTCAATAGACGAAACTACTGCAAAACTGGCTAATTAGATGTCGATTGACGGGCATTGCAGCAGTGTAAGCTTTAAACAGTACAAAACTTTTGGTGCTCACTGAGAGCTGAGTGTGCTTGGTTACTCTGAGAGAGACGTGACTACGGCAGATGCAACGTACGGGAATGTAACATGTGCTTTCTGGTCACATGCAGAGCTTAAGGAACTGCGATCTGGCTTGAAGTGCGAGGGTACTTGTCGAATTTTACCGAAACTGCAGTGTAGCAACGTCAGTTTGAGGTTTTAGAAGAAAAACTACGAGAACTACATCTAAAAAGCCTAGAATTTAGGGACCAGAGTCACGGTCTAACGCAACCTCATACTGCAACATCTTGATCGTTCCAATTCACGTTATAGAGAGACTTCAGTCAGCGTTGCCTTCAGTGCGAATTAGAGCGTCTGGATCCTCGCGGTTACTGAGTGTTTGAAAAAGTGCACTCTGTTCAAAGGGATGCAGTGTGCATGTCCGACTGCGGCCCTTCACCTCTTAAGTCAAATCGTCTAGTGTAAACAGTATAACACAGCTTCTGTAATCATAGTGTGTTAATGGGTATAGGTATGGTAGCTTTAAGTGAAACTTAATGTCATTTGTGTTTCTACTAAAGCTTGTTTTTTAGTCTTGTATAATCTGGATGTTCGATTTATGCAGCAACAGGCAATATATACATACTGTGGTAAGACCAGGTCGATGTCTCTGTGCACAGTTGGGTTACATGTATTTA
Source organism: Corticium candelabrum (assembly GCF_963422355.1). Classification (NCBI taxonomy): domain Eukaryota; kingdom Metazoa; phylum Porifera; class Homoscleromorpha; order Homosclerophorida; family Plakinidae; genus Corticium; species Corticium candelabrum. Next base: position 6,214,022 of record NC_085096.1, on the reverse strand, counting down.
TGATTACGAATTGTGTTTTAGGGATCGTTCTTGTAGCTGTGAATCCGTATCATTTGTTGCCGATTTATGGAGCTGATGTTATTGATGCGTATCGAGGCCAACAGATGGGACAGATGGATCCACACATCTTTGCTGTGGCTGAAGAAGCATTTAGGAAGATGGCCAGGTGAGTTGATATGGTTGGGTGATGGTGGTTGTTAGATCTCTATCTTTTTGTGTACTTCGAATGTTTGCTTTCTTACATTTGCTTGTTTGTTGTGTCTTGAAATGTGGTGTGTTAGGTTTGTAATGTGTCTCTTTGTTTGTGTATCTGTTTGTCTTTTTGTCTGTGTGTTTGTGTGTGTCTTTTTATCTGTCTGTCTATCTGTCTGTCTGTTTGTATGTCTGTATCTTTACTTGTCTGTCTGTCTATCTGTCTGTGTATTTGTCTGTCTGTCTGTCTGTCTGTCTGTCTGTCTGTCTGTCTGTCTGTCTGTCTGTCTGTCTGTCTGTCTGTTTATCTGTCTGTCTACATGTGTGTCTATTTGTCTGTCTGTCTGTCTGTTTATCTGTCTGTCTATTTGTCTGTCTGTCTGTCTGTATGTATGTATGTGTGTATGTCTTTGTCTGTCTGTCTCTCTGTCTGTCTAAAAGTAGTAAGATCTGTACATACTGTAAAACCGGTGTGACAAATTGTTGTACCTTTAAGTAGTCGCTGGGCAGCCATATGTCAAAGTTTTACTTGCCCATTCGCTACCCGATGCGTGAAATTCTAGGGTACAGTAATGCCGCACGTATACCAACAACTGATCGACCGACTATATCAGGGTTCTTGCTAGAGATTTTTGGGAGCGTGGCAGGCTGGGCGGGTCCATCAACGCATGCAGTCTGCTCTCTACAGTTCACAGTCCAAGTTGGACATGTGCACTTGAGCTGATCTCAAGTGAGGTATATTACGTTCAAGTGCCCTGACAAGATAAGCAACTTCGATAGCCAACAAGCCCTTTAGCTGTGTTCATAGGTTGCGCATGCGCAAGTTCCATGGACGACGCTACAGAAAGTCTGTATAGTCAGGCATTGATTGACGTGCATGGACTAGTCTAGAGTACATTCTAGGTGCTGCACTTCTCGGACAAGAGGTGTGCTTTCCATGTCATGGGAAAGGCATCCGGGACTTCTATCAATGGCAGTGCATCCGAGACTGCAATCAACACAAGTACACTTGGAGCGAGGCTATTATCGTGCTTTCTTTTGTAAAAGCCTGGATTTGTGGCTAATGTCACCTTTACTAAAGTAATATCGTATTATGTTTTAGTACTGTGGTATGGAATTCTCAAAGATTCCGTAGCTGTCAAACTTTGGACTCATATTTACAGTTTCTGAGCGTGGTGTACTCTTACTGGAGCGTGACACAGCGGCACGTTGCCACACTGTAGTTAGAACCCTGCATATGACGTGTGTTAGGGTTAGCTTGTTATCACTGGTAAAGCATGTGCTAAATTATGACAAGATCGGATGCCACCAATTATGTTAGTAGTCCTCTTCTCACTTTCTTCTATAATTACAGTCAAGCTGCATAGCTAACAGTGGAGGGTTTGCACTCTTTTAGTGCTTCTTCATTACTCTGGCTGCCATAAACTAAATCCATGATCTCATTGCAGCAACACAAAAAGAGAAAGACTGACAGACAGACAGACAGACAGACAGACAGATAGACACACAGACAGACAGAAAAGTACATTCATGTTATGATGACTATGACTCAGACTGTTGTATATATAATTACACTATGACTGTCGGCCGACATTTGTCCAAGTAGTCGACCCTGAAGCAATTTGCCACGTTGAAGAAGTCCAAACGTCATACTCACCTGATAACCAAGCGCTGTCTTGATGTCTGATAGCATTGCTATTCAAAAACAATGTGGCATAGGTCAATTATGCCGTATAATTTCAAACATTGTATGCGGACGACACGTGGGCACTGCATGCTCTGATGCCTGAAGACACTTGTGAATCTTAAAATATGATATGTCAATCACAGCTTCCATCTCGCATGCATACAAATGTCATGCTGGAAGGTTGAGTAATTGTCACTTGCAGCTTGTTGTCCCTGTGCAGCCCTAGTGTGCTGTTTTGTTGCTGGGTCATTGGCAAGCGAAGCGAGCCTAGCCTCTCTCTTGTCATGTCAATTGAGGTCGAGATATATTATAGTTATATATTTATATATACATACGTGCGTCAGCACTTGTCATATGGATTTACGGCAAAACGGAAAGACGGATTGACATAACAACGATGCCAGACAAACGAAATGGAAAGGAAAAG
>NC_085096.1:6199216-6206716 GCF_963422355.1 Corticium candelabrum | reverse complement strand
TTTGCTGTTGGCTCCTAGAGGTCTGACAGCTTTTGCAAAATTTAGGTAGAAAGTTAATTTAGGTACTTCATTGGCCATACCAAAATTACCAAGAATAGATTACCACCCAGATTTCTTGGTTTACAGTGCCTGCTTCCTTCTTGTTATATCTGTTTGCTTGCGTCGGTTTCTACTTGTGTTTTGTGTTTTTGTTCATTTCACTAATGTATCGTTTGGTGATTTTTAGCACGTTTTCAAACTAGAACAAGAGGAGTACACTAGTGAGAAGATAGAGTGGTCGTTTATTGATTTTTACGATAATCAACCTTGTATAAATTTGATTGAATCAAAACTTGGAGTCCTGGACTTACTGGATGAAGAGTGCAAGGTGATGTGCAAGCACAATTAAACAGGAAATGCACACACACACACACACACACACACACACACACACACACACACACACACACACACACACACACACACACACACACACACACACACACACACACACGAAACTAAGTACGAAACTTAGTAACATACACTCAGATTAGCAGAATGACAGGCAACTCATCCAGTAGCCTTACCGTTGCAACACACTGACCATATGTAACTTGCTTATAGATGCCCAAAGGCAGTGACAAGGGCTGGCTTCAAAAACTGTACAGGAACTTAGAGAATCACAGTCATTTCTCAAAGCCTCGTCTTTCTAACACAGCTTTCATCATCAGCCATTTTGCTGACATGGTTGAGTATGAAAGTGATGGCTTTCTCGAGAAGAACAAAGATGCTATTGTACAGGAACACATTGCACTTTTGAAGGCAAGTGAGCATGAGCTGGTAGGAGAACTGTTTGAAGATCAGACAAAGAAGAAGCAGTCGAAACCAGGACATTTACACCACACTGGATCGGATAGGACTGTATCGTGGCAGGTGATGTATTGCTTGATGTGCTTAGTGTTCTGTGTTTTGTTGTATGTATTTTATTGGTGTGTAAGACTGTCTCTACGTCAGTGAAGTCACTAGGATGTTTTCTCGTAGCCAAACCTCAAGGGACATTGCTTTAGGTGGAAGATAGATTTTTCCTTGGCCAGAGTGTATGTTAATTTGTGCGCACCAATCAATGCCTGTTGCTGAAGACACATTCATCTTTCAAACACTTGCTGAATTCCATTATCATTGTGTTAGTCTCTACTCTTGCTATTTTACAACAACTGCCGTCTGGTTCATTTCTGACCGACTGTGACATTCGATAATTAATGTCTTTTCTAAGAAGCTTGCACTCTTTTTTGTTGACTACACACCAGTATGGTTTGTCTGATAGCACTGACATAACGTGCTTGTGAAACCACAAACTTTCTCCGGGTCATCCTCATCAGGAACAGCTAGCAACCAAGGATACTGAGTTATCCTCCAACCTGCTGTGAAGGAAACCTTGTGCTTGCCTTTTTACTTCGAGTTAACGACCTCATTTGGGTATGCAGTCATGATCAAAGCACCAGTACATTGCAATCATTGAAACTGCTTCGAAAATATGGTTGGCCGGTCGTCTAACGATTACTATACCCTTAGCCTGGATATCCGGGCCTCGAATAATAAGACTCAACAAATGTTCTTTGATTTTCATCACGGAAATGTAACTTCATGGTATAAGAAACTTGTAAACACAGGCACACCTTGCATCCCACTCTCAGCATACCGAGAAAAGTTTGGAACTGCTTCAAGCCACTTATTTACTATTTATTGACTGCCATGCTCTACGTTATGTACTTGTTTGAGATATTATAACGGGTTAGGATGTCTTCTGTATGTTGATACAAGTTTCTTATACAGCAAGTCATAATTACCTTTGACACTTTAGCAATCTCAATGAGAGGAATTGCTAATCTAATCCAAGGTGGTTGAGTCTGGTTGATGAAATTCATTCGGTTAAGATTGTAATTAGATTGTTGTCTTTGTGAATTTTTTGATTGCTCACCTGTTTGCTAGCTTGTTTGATTGCCTCTCTTTACACAACTGACGTGCTGCTTACTTGTCCAGATCTCATCTAACTTCTCTGTTCAATTACTTGATTGTTTCCTCATGCTCTGTCTGCTTTCATGTCAGCTTAATTGTCAATCATGCCATCTGTTTCGGTTAGATTCTATACCCATGTTGGACTTGTTGACCAGGGTCGGGTCGTTACTAGTGTGACCTTGATATGTCAATGTATTGGAATCTGTCACGTGACTTTCAGGCATTCTGATTGGTTAATACTGTATACAAGCCCCGGGGCTTGAATAAATGGTAGAATTCAATAAGCTTGTTTGTGTACTAATAAAGACCTGGGGCTTGTATTTGACAGGGGCTTATACTTGTTTTCCTCCTGTTCTGTGACATCTGCTGGCATCGGTCCAGTTGCTTCTGCTGATGGTAATTTGTCGTCGCTGGGGTAGAGATGATGTTTGACTTGCTTTGTAGTGCTTTTGTTCTTCACGTAGGTCATTAGAGCATCCTTATCAATGTTGGTAGTGATTACTGCACACTTGAAAGAATATATGAGTTTCAAATGAGTGGGTGAGTGGGTGCCTCAGTTGCAAGTTGAAAGAAATCCTACTCATGCGCATGGAGCTGAAGACAGGGTGGGTCTTCTATTCAGTCTGAGTCTTCTATTCAGTCTGGGTCTTATATTAAGAACAACTCTCACACTTAAGTTTGAATTGAACCCCCCCCCCCCCCCGGAGCTTGCATTTTGATGGGGCTTGTATTTAGATGGATACAGTATGAGGTGTTCTGCACGAGATAGAAATATCTGGCAAAGTCGATTATAAGCCCAAGAGGCAAAGGTACCAATAACAATCATGTATCTCGTTACAGTCCATGCTATAACTGCAATGTGATACGTCACAACTTGAGTTCTTGTGACATGCGTTACATGCAGACTACTTGCGTATTGATACTTAAACTGAATGCATGAACACATAGTTTATGCTTGTTGACATGGCGAATTCTCCTTTGGAAGCCAGTACAACTCTGGGTAAAGGACAACTCGTGTCTCTTCCTGGTGCACTACTGTTTTTGCATGAATAGTCTAATTTGTTTAAGTTAAGAGTACTTTTGGTACTATTAGCGTCTTTGTTTTGGTATGGAAATTGAGAATCTGTTTTATGTCTGTTTTATGTCGTGACATTGACATGAATATATATATATATATATATATATATATATATATATATATATATATATATATATATATGAGCGTGACTGGTGACTGGCAACTAGTCATTACACAACATTCATGGATGTGATATTTCAAGACGTGTGCTTTGCAGTACAACCTCAATTATCCAGGCTGTTTTTCATGGAAGCTAATTGTTCGGATAATTGAAATGGTGACGTAGGGACTTTCTTGAGACTCACTCAGACATTGACAGTCAAGTAATGGACAAATGTTTAGCAATATTAGGTCAAAACTGTCACATGTACACCCTAGGTGTAAAGCAGTCGTCTATGGACTTCTTTCTATTGCAAAATTGTCAGCAACACCCTTTCTTCATAGATTTAGGTTGACAGCTTATGGATTTAGTGACATGAACGATGTTATACCATGTAAAGACACTTGCTTTTAGGGCAGACAAAAATGTGTCCAGATTATCAAAACACCTGGCTAAGGCCACACCAAAAGTTTCTTGTTTTTTGTCTGCAGCTTAGATATTTAGATTGGTCGGTCAGGGAAAATTTTTTATTAATTTTTTTCTAGGTAAAGCATGTTAAAGGGGAACTCCAACAGAAATACAACTTGATCTCAAAATGTAGGCTTTATCGTGAAACTTTGTGCTACGCTGCTTTTAGGCTAACATTCACTTTGGTAGCAGAGAAAACGCAACTTATGTACGGAGCATGCACCAAGCTGTGACGTCATTGGCGCTAAGCTCCGCCGACACAAAATAAATTGCCCACGTAGCTCAGTTATCTTGCCAGTAAACTACACAAAAACTAAATGAGAATGGTAGCTATAAAGGGATCATGTTTTCTAGGGCCTTAGAAAAGCTCTGTAATGAAAGTAGGATGCTAGACGCTGTTTTTCCCCAGCAGACTTGACCCCTCCTCTCACATAAGACGAGGCTAGCGCAGTGAAACTCAACGCTAATTAGTGTTACCCTTCGTTCTATTAATCTACGAGGAGAAACAGTCTGTGGGTTCGAATATGAGGTTCTCTTGGAGAGATCTGAGTAAACGGACATGCCCCTTTCAAACAGCCGCTGGGCGAAGTGTAACAGGTGCGGAATGGCTCTGATTAGTACTGTAGTACGTAAGTTGTTTACACCCTGCACAATGTGTAGACTCATGACCATGGCAATATACCGCCCCTTTGTTATTCCCCGATGTTCAATCCTCTAATTGCGGCTCATGAGGAAAGTAGAAGCCATACTGATCGCCAAAGCTGAGCACACCAGACTGCTACCTAAATTTGACGTGGACATAGGACTAGAGAACAACAAAAGGGGCGTGTCTACACCTAAGAGAACGTCTACGCTTCCTTGACATACTTGAACCTTGTGTGTGTTTTTCCTCGTAGATCAATAGAGCAAAGGCTAACACTAATTACCATTGAGTTTTATTGCACTAGCCTCATCTTTGAGAGGAGAGGGTCAAGTCTGCAGGGAGAAAACTACCTCTATCATCCTACTGTTGTTACATACAGCTCTTCGAAGGCCTTAAAACACAATATTCCTCTATATTTACTATTCCCGTTTAGTTTGTGCGTAGTGTACTGGCAAGATAACTGAGATACGGAGACAATTCATTTGGTGTAGGCGGAGCTTAGCGCCAATGACATAACAGCTTGGCGCATGCTTCATACGTAACCCGCGTTTCTCCACTACCAAAGCGACGGCTGGCCTGAAAGTAGTGCAGCACGAAGTTTCACGATAAAGCCTCCGTTTTGAGATCAGATTGTATTTCCATTGGAGTTTCTCTTTAAAACAACTAATTGCTACGTATATATACCAGTAAAATATGTGGCAACAACAGAGTCAGATTAGAGTTCACTTCCGGGCCCTGCTACACAATGACTGGGCTTGCAAGTGCAGTTAACACACCAGAAGGACAACTTTGTACTTCTTCAGCTGTTCCTTGGTAGGTGCTGCATCTGAACTACTGCAATGACAACAAACCGGAGGCAGTTGAAGACAGCAAGCATAGGAAGCGAACTCAACATGGTTGCTGCAGCGGATTGCTGCTGACACAACACTTTGTTGTAAACTGTGGTGCGAGACAGTTTGAAGAACCTTGCCAGCATTCACGCAGATTGCTTACCCTGGCATAGTTTAGTGTACACTCTACAACAGATATTACAGAGATTCCTGGATATAGTCTTGCTATGTGTAACATGACCGGGAGACGCAGTAAATAAAAACATCATTGTTTGGCATTTTGAAAGACTGGTAGCATAAATTGAATAATATTTCAACTTGTTCATTACTTTAGATTGCTTGAAATTCGATTCTGTTTGTGCTCACACGTAGTATGGTTAGTGCGCACTAAGACAACCCGATAATAGAAATATTTGCAATCCTTGAAAAATCTGGTTGGTTGCCAACTTGAAACACGATTTTGGGTGAGGCCTAATCAAGGTTTTACTGTATTGCTGGTGCTTTCACTAGTCAGAGGTGGTAAACAATCTATTCATGTGAAATGCATCAATGACTGTCTTTTGCTCTGCCTAATTATTGAATTTACTTGCTTTTGTCAACTATGTTGTGTTCTCTCTAGTTTCGTGAATCGCTTACTGCCTTAACGACCATCCTCAATGGCACAACTCCTCACTACGTCCGTTGTATTAAACCAAACGACATGAAGATGGCATTTGCGTATGTTCATATATTTGTCTTCGTTGTGTGGTGTGCGGTTGTGTGTACACTTTCTCTCTTTCTTGTTGCTACAGGTTTGAGCCCCATCGAGCTGTCCAGCAGCTGAGGGCTTGTGGAGTGTTGGAGACAATTAGAATTAGTGCTGCAGGATACCCTTCAAGGTAAACGAGTGTAATGTAACTTTCTTTTTGTCTGCAGATTGTCTTCTTTACATGCATTACTGCTTATTTGCTTGTTGTTGTTGTTTTGTATATTATGGTGCCTTCGTATGATATGAAAATTGTTTTGTTGTAGATGGACTTACGAGGATTTTTTTGATCGTTATCGTGTGCTTATTCACTCATCTCGTGTCAAGCGGAAAGCAGTTAGGGAGACATGTGAAGCTGTGTTGCGGACTCATATTAAGGTATGCTGTTGTAGTAGCTTGTGTGTCTTACATATCTGCATTCTTGGTTCTACTGTATTTTGTAATTTGCTAAGTCATGAAGGGTATGACAATTTGTATGATTGCCAATACAGACAGATAGATTAGATGCTGGTGAGAGACAGTATGAAGACAACACAGATACATTGGAAGCAAAATTGACAGACAAATGAACTCACTATTAGAGAGGAGATAAGACTCTATTTGTTGCATGTCTGTTTGAACTTTCTCATCACCCAGCCTCTCTCAACTAACACAGATGTGCGGGCCATTACCATATCCATTCATGTACACGTGACACCGGAAGTCAGCAGGCACATCTATTTGAGTAACAAAACAGATCAGCATTACTCTAATACTTTAGTGGTACTAGATTAGGGGTCTGATTTGGGAGATCCACGCCAATAATCGAACTGCATGCCAAAGTAGAAAGGGCTCAGTTTAAGACACTTTTATTGAGGACCATCCACTTCCCAATGGGGCCGACTGGCGTACTGCATTATATGTCTAGCAGGTTTGGATTCAGGGCACCACAGAAACCGAAAAACCAGGCACGAAACTGTTGAGAAGTTTAAGAGAGTGACAATGGTTGCGCTTCCTCTCAAGACCATCCTAACAATGACTCAACCATTTTGTTAGACGACAGTCTTAGGTCCAGACGACTATAATTCTGGCATGCAAACCGAGGCTGTAGCCATGACATCCGGGAACAGACAGACTCACAGACAGACAGACAGACAGACAGTTTATTTTTATACAGATTTTACTTGTACATATGCTAGGATTTTTAGAATACAAATCAGTCCTTGCAAACAACAAAGTCATTAACTAATGGACTTGACCTTGAATGTCAAAATCAAATAATCTATCTAAATTACCATGATTAGGTGACAGTACACAGACAGACAGACAGACAGATAGACAGACAGAAGACAGATAGACAGACAAACAGACTGACGTACCATTTACTATATTAGCATTGATGTTTACAATAAAAGTAATTAAGGTTGAGCTTGCCATAGTCCACTACTCATGACCTTTTAAGGTCTTACACTAGGATGTCTCTTAGGGATGCACCGGTTTGAGTAGCCTCTTTGTCAGACATATTTGTGATCAATAATTTGAACAAGGAAATTTTGTCATTGAACCACCTCAGGGCTGTTAACTGATGTCTCTTTGTCAAACAGTTACATTACTTGTAATATTAATGCAAGTTAGTTTATACTGATTTAGTATATCTTTTTG
>NC_085096.1:6166716-6196716 GCF_963422355.1 Corticium candelabrum | reverse complement strand
ACACACACACACACACACACACACACACACACACACACAAGTTCATGTCCTGTTTTGTTTTAATGACATTTTATTGTCTATTCCTAGGTTGAAGCTCGTTCTGTCGATCACTACAAGAAGCTGAATGTCGGTCTTGAGAACAAGATTATCTCCTTACAGATGAAAGTTGATCAATTGGTATGAAGAGATGTTGGCTTCTTCATTCTTACTTGTTTGACTTCTCTGCATTTTGTGTTCTGTGTATAGTGTGGCCACATCAGAGTGGTTTATTGAGTCATTTGTGTGTCTTCCTTTGTTTGTCTTAGCAAATGTGGTTTGTTTGTGTTATGCTGTTAATTATTTACTAGAAAAGTCATAGTTGCTGGCAGGTTTTGTATTTGCATTTTGCACTCTTATTTGTTTGTGTGTAGACTCAGGAAGCTCAAACACTGCACAGTCACGACGCAGAGCTTGTTTCAGCTCGTGCAGAGGTAAAGGCATTACGTGATCAAGTTGTAATTTTCAAGCAGTCAGCCAACCACACTGTTGAACTGACACAAGAGCTGGAACGTGTGAAACAAGAACGAGAAGCACTCGAAATCAAAGTTAATGAACTGCAGACATCTCTGACAGCAAGCAGTGCGAAACACGAGGAAGACATTAATTTATGGCAAGAGAAAATTAACAACTTAAAAGAACAGCTGGAAAGTGAACAAGAGAGGCGACGTTTAGGATCTCAGTCGGAAGAAGTTCATGTGCAAGATGCAATATCAAGCGAAAGGAAACGGCTGATGAGTGAATTTGAAGCTGAAAGGGTACATCATCAACACACTTTGAGAGAGCAAACACGATTGACTCAACGTATAGAAAACATGACAGAGGAACATAAAATGATGTCTCATGAGATTGGTCGTCTACAGGCTTTGCAAGGCAGTATGATGAGTGTGGCAAGTGAGGAGGGAAGCCAACGACCGTCACGCGCAGGATCATTAGATAACATTATGGAAGACGTTTCAGCAAGACAGATTACTGAGGTCCAGTTGATTCTCAAGTTGAAGGCAAGGATTCGTGAGTTGGAAGGTCGTCAAGATGGTGATACGTCTCCTGATATTGACCAACGATCACATTCATTGGAGGCAGAGAATGGTGCCTTACAGCAAGCAGAGCTCACAGGTGTGTCTCATGAAATTGTAGAGAGAAAGGAAGCGTTGGAAAATGAGAACGCTACTTTGAAGGATCAGTTGAACTCTGGCCAGTCGTCTCTGGAAATTCAGGAGAAGCGACATTCACGTGGGGTCGACGGAATAGCATCGAGTCAAGACGATTCATTAGTTTTACAATTTGATGATGTTGGTATGCAGAGAGCTTACGAAGAAATGAGACTTCAGATTGACTCACTTATGACTGAGAATGAAAGATTGAAGACTGAGAATATGAGACGAAGCAGTAGTGATGCAGAAGCTGCAGTAAACTTGCAGAAACACACTGTAACTGAAGTGATGGTTGATGATGAACGAGATGCTGTCCAGCAGATTACTGCTCTTAAGGAAGCAAACCAGTTACTTCAAACTGAATTGGAAGCTGTTCAGATACAGGCAAAAGACATAACTGAATTGACAGCCAAGAATCAAAGTCTGGAAAAGAAGCTGGCAAGGAGGAGCGGCTCACACAATGTAACTGTTATTGACCAGAAGTTGCAGCAGGAGGTGACTCGACTCACAGTAGAGAATCTGGACTTAAGAGAAGAAAATGAGAATTTGGTAGCCAAGCTGAAAGTCATAGTACAGAAACCACAAGTACAGGCACCACGTTTACCAGCAGATGGTGTAGATGGTCTAGATGATAAGAATATTACTGAAACGAAGGTATGTTTGCTTGGTGTGGGTTTCATCTCATTTGCAGGCAAGTTAGTAGAGTTTTTTGGTTCACAGTTGAGTATGCCAGCTCTTGATTAACTTCTTTCTAATGTTAATTGGGTAATTACACTAAGTGGTTCATCTTAATCACATTTACTGATTGGCGTTGTTGAAATCGGTTGAGGTGAATTAACTATCATCTATGTCAACCTATCATGTATGTACGTAGGTTTACTCATACCAATACGAGTTGTTTCACAATCTTTTGAGCTGCTTCTCTCACAGAAATTTGGCTATTGCAGCTGCAAATTACTGGATGAATTCCTGAACTCTGTCTAGGGCAGTAGTTTTAATTTTCTAGGTAAAGGTATAGAAGTATGACAGAGACTGTCGTGAGTTGTGTTAGGAATCGTTTGTTTGTATTAATGATTTTGTGGATATAGTACAGCCTCACCAAGTGAGTCACAAAGTATTTAAAGCTTTATCTTTGTTACTACAATTAAACGTGAAAGCAAGCGATTATCTCTATTTAGTGCTTATATGTGGTTTTTGTGCAATGCCAATGCAATGCTGATTGTAGCTGCAGGCTAGTCATTAGCATGTAGCCAACTTTGTGCGTGAGTATTGTTTTGAGTGCAGCATTTGGTATCATTATTTGGGTTGCCATGTATTGATGGAAGGTAGTGGTTATGCTCTCATAGGAGATGGCTTCATTGTTTTGTGAGTTTCAAAATCAGGCATTTAACGTTAGTATACGTAACATTATCATTATGCTTTACTATGGCAAGGCTGAGTTTTCTGGGTCATACCGTAAATTGAAAGCAACATCTACTCGTATTAGACGATGATAGCAAATTGAGTCAAAATACACTGATATTATAATACATATTGAATAAGGCGTTTTGTGTAAGTGAGCCTTACTAATGAATGCTTGACAATTGTTGGTATGGGGTCTTGCATGATATGTAAAGTAATGCAATGTGATATATTTCTTCTGTGTTTGGGAAATTGCTGCATGTTTTCAATGGGCAAACACTATGAAAGATTTTTTGTCTACTATTGAACTATTAACTATATTTATGATGCTGGTTGAGTAGCAGGTTGGTGTTGAAAAGTGGTGAGCTTGTTTATCAACTGAATTATGGTGTTTGGATAAAATTAGTTGTTTGAGAAGTGTTCTTACTATTTGATGCTCATGTAACAACTTTGCTTGAGTAGTTGTCTGAGAGTTTATTGCTGTATTTGACAGCATTGTGGTTTATTTTATTTTAGTAACCAAGGAGAATATTTCTGACATTTATTTGTGATGGACATTGAGCTTGTGTAACCTGTTGTTGATGATGTAGGTGGAAGAAGATCGTACTGCAGCTGTTGAGCCTCAATACTTGGGCATGTTTGAATATGCTCAGCAAGATGAAGCTCGTCTGTTGAGAAAACTGATTGTTGATCTGAATCCAAGTGTGATGGCAGACTCACTTCCTGGTCTTCCTGCTTATGTACTTTTTATGTGTCTTCGATATTGCGACCATATTGGTGATGAAATGAGAATTGAAAGTCTATTGACTGGATTGATAACGAATGTGAAGAAAGTTATGCAGAAGTGTCAGACTGATGACGGTGTTGTTGCCTTCTGGTTTGCAAATGTCTGTCGATTCATGCAAAATATGAAGCAGTACAGTGGAGAGCAGGTCAGTGATTGTGCCATGAAATTACATCTCAAAATATTGTGATATGCAGGGGGACTTGTGTCTGTGTATGCACACTTGGACACACACACACACACACACACACACACACACACACACACACACACACACACACACACACACACACACACACACACACACACACACACCACGATAACAATGAGGTTCATGATTATGATTAATTTTTATTCATCTTTAGAGGCAATGATATTTGTCAAACTGTACACTTGATGTAAGATATTAATGAGTTGACTGACAAGAACAAAACCAACTATCTCATGCATGCCATTACTGACATAGATCTGTATAGGTCATTGAAGTATTAGTTTACATCTGCACATGTACTGTTTCTCGAAGCTTCAGTTGTGACCCTAAATTTTTTATATTAAATTTTTGTTGTTATTGTTGTAGGTATCTGGTGTTAATTATTCTGAGACTTTGCTCAGTCAAAGTTTGAAGAACTTTGACTTGACCGAGTATCGTCATGTAGTCAGTGACTTGGCAGTTCACATTTACCAGAATTTAGTCAAGATTGAACAGGACAAGATACAACCAATGATAGGTGGGTATCATGACACACTTTCCAGATAACATGCACAGTGCACTCATTTTGTTCGGCAATATTTTACATTATTCTTATTTGTTGTGAAACTTATTCTACTTGTATAAGGGATACAAGTGAGACAGCGTTGAAACTCCTGACTTTCTTAATTTGCCATCTCAGAGCATGCATGGCTAGTCTACTGGTGCAATTGATGTATCAAATTCCTTGAATGGTGTACTCAAAGAAATCATTAAATGCTTATTCAGAGAATGTAGTAGACCTATTACAGGAAGACTAGAAAACCACAGTATGCTAGGTGTTTTGTAAGAATTTGGTTGTCAATTACAAGATAAAAATGCCATATCATATAGGATTATTGTACTCACTCGATTATTACCCCATCTCCATGGTTGACCAGAGTGAAAGGTCAAGTATGAGATGAAGCTTTTCTAAAAAATGACACTTATCGTTGTTAAGTGGCGGAAGTGATTGATTAATAAGCTTACACATGCTTCTACACTACAAGAATGTAGAGAGAGAGAGAGAGAGAGAGAGAGAGCAGGGTTCTAGCCAAGATTTTGCGGTTGGCCAACCAGTACTAATTTTAATAATAACCACGCCCACAATAACTTAGTGGCCACGTCCATAATTACTTTTGATGGCATGCTGGCAAACATTGTACTGTATTTAAAATCTAACAATTACTATACACTACTTACTTTTTCTATAACCATATCAAAGCAAACCAGTTTGTCTATGCTCTAGGTCATAGCAATGTGGTCCATAGGAAACTCTTTTCTTTCTGAGTGCCATACTCACAATGCCTCACTAAAGTCAAAATCAGTACTAGAGGAACCATCTAGCTAGAGAAATTCTCATTAGATGAACCAAAGCTTCATTTTTAAGTTAAACATCCAGGAACATCTGTCTTTATTATAACTGTTATTTGCTAAATCACACTCACTATCAGCTGTTGTGAAAAGGATGACTAAAGCCCAATTAATCCGCTACTTTTCAGTAGGTTGGTCAAGTTTTCAGCTTGGTGTTCAACTGTTGTGAAGAGTACAAATTGGATATTCACTGGTGACTTATTTGTTGTAGATATGATTACAATACCAACACTTGTCTCCAGGTGCTTTTTGCATATACTTTAGTGTAACAGTATTTGTACAATGCATAAACAAGATGTTTCCTTTCACATTGCCACCTACAGTTTCCATAGTGCGCTTAGGCAGCAAAAACACTCCACAGCACTGCTCCTCATTTGCACAATGACATTTGGAATCTCCCCGACTGTCTAGCAACACTACTAACTGTCAAAATGACGGTAAAGACGGTCCTGGCTAGAACCCTGACAGAGAGACAACTTCAAACCACCACCACTACCTAAAACATAGGGTGTGATACGTTATCTGAGTCATCAAGGCCTAAACACAGGGTCAATAGGCGAGCACAAATTGAAAAGTAAAGCATTTCTAGAGTCTCAAATCTAGCAAACAGTCAGTGTGGAAAGCACCAAATTTTTAGTGCTAATTGAAGGACTGAAAGGACTAGAGTTGTGGCCAAAGTTGGGGCTAGGGGCTTACTTGATCCCTGGGGTAATAGTCAAGCGAGTATGGTAAGAGACGATGAAGACAATAATGAAAATGATGAATCAGAAAATTGATGCCCATACTTGGGTTGGTTGCAGTAGAAAACTTGAGAAACAGTACATTCTGGATCAGAGTATTTGTGTGTGGGCAATGGATTTCGCAGTTATTCCCTTGTGCATAATAACGAGCTCATACCTTGAAGTATAAAGGCAGTATACTAAGTCTCGTGCTGTAATGGCATGCCCGTGTACATGTATGTGAGGTAATACGGTGGTAGTTTGTACTGAAGGATAAACCAGGTTGACTGACATTTCAATTATCAACTAATTTTTGGTGACACATCTGGACACTGTTAAGGCATGTTTTTCTTTGTTTGTAGTTTTGATCACGTTACAATAATCAACAAAGTGTATTAATTAAAGACAATCAAATTTTGACGTTTTGTTTGTTGATGTAGTGCCTGGACTATTAGAATACGAATCAATTCCCGGTGTATCACATTCGAAACCATTTGGTCTTCGCAATGTCAGTGGAAAAGGCAAAGGGCGAGGCAGTCAATCACCAGGTGCTGAAGCATGTACCGTCAACTCAATTATCAAAGAGGTCAGTGTATGAATAAATCTTTATTTATGCAGTGTGCGTCCTTACTAATGTTTTAGTAAATTAAGGTTTGTCCACACTGGACGCTGGATCTGGATCTTATCTGGATCCGATTACAATTTGTTGTGTCCCCACTGGCTCTATGTTGGACCATTGTGGATCCGACTTCAATCAGTTGTGATCCACATCCAGAGGTGGTTTTGATGCGGATTGATCCAGATCTGTTGAATTCTATTGCTCATCCATTGGGTGTTGACTTTCATTTGTTTAGTAGTCTATAAACACATAAGCAGATTCTGCAGTATCGGTTGTTCCTTTGACTGCTCCTCCATTGTCTTTCAAGTGTAGAAACCTCGTTTAGCAGGTTATCTAGATACACAACATACACAAAACATGCCCATTATTTTCTAATACCCCGTTTACACGAGCACTTGTAAGCGAGCCAGCCCATGCTGGCTTGGTCTCTATGCTACGTGTAAACACAGGTCGAGCTGTACCAGCTCGGCTCGGTATTTCTAGCCAGGCCAGTGCGCGCTACCCCAGACTGGCTTGAGTCAGGTACATCATGTAAACGCATAGCATGCTGGAGAACAAGCCGTGCATGCGCATTTGGCAGTGTTGCGTAGCCAGACCCCTTTCCGTCGCATCATACATCCGCGCGAAAATGGTACAAATAGCGTGGAGCGAGACGGAGACTCTGTCTTATTCAATTATGCAGCGACCAAGATGAGCAAGAAGTTTAGTTTTTGAAATCCGTTCCTGCATGCGTGCAACATTCGTTTGGGGATAGACCTACGACGTCTTGTAAATGTCCTATGCATTCTTGATATGACTGTTGTAAAGCCATAGACAAAAAACACAAGCAGCTTGGCTTCTGTTCATTGCAAATGTGAGTTAACGCGAGCTATGTCAAGCTCAAATACCTAACGCACGTTAGTGACACACATTGGCTTCCTTACAGAGTGTGTCATGTAAACGCCGGCTGGAATACTGGTCTGGCACGTTGGCACGGCTCGGCTTGCTTTGCCATGTGTGCTCGTGTAAACGGGGTATAATATTCACATCGTGTGATACACAGTAGGGTTGGAAGTCATTCCACCAGGTGCACGGTAGATGCTCACAATCCAGATCCCATTGCTGTCATTTGAATTTGGATCCAATCCAGATCTGTTAGGTCTAATGATATCATGTGGACATGGCTTAAGAACGCATACTGCATATATGTAGGTGGATTTTTGGTAATTTATAGACTTTACTATTTAGTTATCCCGAGTGATGGAAACGTTATCAAGACAATGTATTGATCCTCAACTGGTGAAGCAGATTTTTCGACAAGTATTAGCAAAAATCATTCAGTCACCAGCTGTCGCTTATATCTCTGTTGTTTCTGTGTGTTAGATTTTTTACACCATTGGTGCATACATGCTCAACAATCTCTTACTACGCAAAGATATGTGTCATTGGTCACGTGGTATGCAGATACGGTACAACCTGACGCAGTTGGAAGAATGGTGTAGACACAGTGGACTGCAAGACAGCGGTGCTATGGAATCGCTTTGTCCGATTGTGCAAGCCACTCAGCTGTTGCAAGTCAGCAAGAGAGCACAGAGCGACGTAGCGGCCATATTTGAGATGTGCACGGCGCTGAACCCACTTCAGGTAAGACACCTTGTCCATTCTTAGTTACTTTGTAACAGTGGTAGGTATGTGTTGGCAAGGGCAGGTGTCTAATGCAAGTACCTGTATCATAATAATAAATAGTAATGATGGTAGTATAGTGACAATGGCTACAGTCGACCCTCACACATCCAACCCCCTTTGGGCAAACCATGGAGGAATAGGGTCGGATAAGTGAAAAGAACAGATAAGCAAAGTGTCGGAGATTCAACTTTACCTCAGTGTTCCATTCCGCTTTTTGGAGTCCGAGTATGTACATGGTGTAAAACATACAATACTCTAGTGATAAAATGATTGCTCAAAGATGTAATACGTGTACTATACAAGTATGTAACCTATAATCACCAAGCTAACTCTAGAAGCTTCCGTATCTTTTGTCACAATCACTGCACATTGTCACTGCGCTTACGCAAACAGGCTTACGACATCAGATCTGCTTTGCAAAAATGGTCTGATGTGTAAAGCCCGGTTCACAATATGACGCCGACGCTGAGTTGAGCGTCAAACTTCAAAGAAACCGCCTCGACATCGGCGGCATCCTTTGATGTTGACGCTGGAATCGGATTCATTTCTATTGTCGACGTCGGCGTCAATATTGTGAACCAGGCTTGAGGGTCTACTGTACTGCATTGTGGCTTGTGTAATGATGGAAGAAAATTAAGAATATGTTTGTCTGTATTGCTCAAGTTTATGCATAGGGCTATATATTTTTTATGTTTAGGGCATTTTACCTTGGGCTATACCCTGCCCCTCATACTGGTTATTAAGCCATCTAGCACTGTAGTCATACGATAAGTAATTTATACGATGGTCATGTGACTTGTGTATATCATAAGTGAGAGTGCGATGTTTACAGGAAGTAACTGATTACACAGTTGCTGTGCAATATGTCGTATAAAGCATCTAAATATACACTCATGACTGGTCGCTGGGAAGTTTGTGGTCTGGTGAACAGTCTATCGACGATGGCATTCCAGTGCTTTCCTGGTGGTTATTTTCCACTGGATATGCTGTTTTAGAGTTTAGGACCACCCTAATGCTGTTAGTCTGTATCAGTTTGACTGGTCATTGATCACTATATGGACTGCACAGGATCATGTACGCTGTTGGGCTTAACTGTGGTTAGTAGGCGGCTAGATTGGGTAAAGACCATACCAATATGTACAGCTACTGGATCGAGGTAGACAGACACAAAGAAGGAAACAAGAACTAAGGGCTCAAGTACGAGTTAAATTAGCTTTTGAATACTATGTACATTAGAACTCTTATTGCTCAAGTTATGTTTCTGCGAACATCATCTCCTAATTGTGTTTCTATCCATGTTGGTTGGCATCTCATAGACTTAGTGACTAGATGGTTCTTTGAATGATTGACTATAGATGGTTCTTTGAATGAGTGACTAGATTGTTCTTTGAATGATAAGATCTGTAGAGAAGCAAAGGCTGATATGACAACATTTGAGCAGCTCGGTGCTCCAAGGTTAGGGTTGGGTATAGTGAATTAGTCATAATGCGCAAGGCATCACTTTTGCATCCAATGTCGGTCCATTCTCTGCTAGTTGTACCATTTCCTCAAGCTGTCGGTTCAATATTAGTAACTCTTTTTGATATGCTTTGCGGATTGATGGAACTGTTGACTTTGTGATTTTGTGATTCAGCAATTTTTGCAGACGAGCACATGCCCTCATCCACATTCTTCAGAGACCCGTGTAATGATCGCCCTAGTCTTGGAGTCATAAATATGATATTGTCCTCTTTCTGTGCTTAGCTGCCGAGTGATCTCGATCCAGAGCTTCCTCTACATAACACCATGTCTTCTTGTTGGATTCCTGATGCTGCTGCTCTCCTTTTTAGTGGTAGTTCTTTTTTATCTTTTGTTGTGAGCCAAGCGTGGATACCACCTTTCTGTAGCTTAGAACTTATGAATGATCGATGTACGCTGACCCATGCACGTAGAATAAAACTGTTACCATACTAGCGTGTGCTAAAATGCGCTAAAGTTGTGTGTTAAAGCCTGTACGAAAATTTGTGGATTTACAGTATATAGAGATAATGGCAGATAATTCTGCTGGAGTCAAAAAAGGATTTAAATTCTTTGCAGCAATGTAGGTGCAATACGTCTTGTATGAATTCAAATCCTGCATGCAATTCTGGTATTCATTTAGCATCTGGCTGTAGGCAGTAGGATTTGTGTTTCTATCATACTAAACAACATCTAGGTCATACATAGAGAAGAAAGTATTGTCGATGTTTAGAGCTTCGTAGCAGCACTTTCTGACAAATGCACTGGAAGGATTTAACCCTAACCCTAACCCTAATCCTGATCTAACTCTCACATTACCCCGTAAAACTGGACATCTATATTAACTTGTGAAAGCTGCTTAGCTACCTGTTGGTTAAAATAGGCTACTTTGAGGCTTCATGATTGGTTAGTAGTTAGAGTCATAAACTAGCTTGTAGTAGACACATGACATACATCTACCAGTGACCATACTGCTGGCCGTTTAGTATTATGGTATGATGAGATAGAGTACTGATATGATTTCTATATGATGATGATGGCGTACCAATCGTTTGTTTGTCTTTGTAGATTCAGAAAATCTTGACCATGTATACACCAGTCAATGAATTTGAGGAGCGAGTGCCTGTGTCTGTCATTCGAGCTGTCGTTGCTCAAGGCGCCGACCGTGCCGACCCATCACGACTTATGATGGACATTAGCTTTATGTATCCAGTGACGTTTCCATTCGTTCCTGTAGACGTCAATCTTGGGTCAGTCACAGTGCCCAGTAAGTTAAAACTGAATTTCTTGAAGAAGATTTGATGTCATCATGGCTGAGTTGGGTCTCAGGCATATTCTTAGTTTGATGCATATTTTGTGGGATGAAGAGAATGATTGAGATAGTGGTGACGTTTTATGTACGGGGTTTTCTCGATTTGAGTTTCTATGCTGGCTGATTGATAACAAACCGTGAAATGGTTTGTATTGTAGGTATTTATCATCTGCCATACAGAGTTATGTACTGTACCATTATTTAATTAATAGAGATTGTGTAGGTAGAGGAAATTGGAAGGTGAAATGTGTGGCATGATTCCTAGCCTCGACCTCCCAGACCCGTGTAGCGCCGATTCAAAATCGTGAATCGGCGCTACACGGGTCTGGGAGGCCGAGGCTACATAATTCCAAGGTTTGTAGCCCTACCCTGACACTAGCCCTATGGATTGTTTATCGTCTCCTTCCACTCTTTCCTTCTCTTTGTCTCTCTTGAATATCAACTTTCCTCTTATTTTCCTGTTTTTCTGCTCTACTTGTCTTCTTTGCTCATTTGCTTCTTTCTAGATTTTTCTCTCCCGTTCTCTGTAGCTCATTACTTTTCTTTTCTCATCTACCATAATGTGGAAAGACTTGGTCAATCCGAGAACAGCGTTCCTGCAGTCAAAATGTAACGCACGTGTGTGTGCGTGCGTGCGTGCGTGCGTGCGCGCGTGCTTGTGAATCCGTTTTCCGGATACCATAGATATCTATTAGCTATTGTACTTTTCAAAATGGACCCAAACTGGGAAACGTACCTGCGACACCAACTTCCTTCAGTCGTGCAAGTACTGCGACCCAAGATGCTTGCAGATCGTCTATACGCTGATCGTCTACTCAACAAGACAGAGTACGAAGATTTGACGCATAGCGCCGACTCTCAGGAAAACAAAGCTCGCAGAATGCTGCTGATGTTGCAAAGACGTGGTCCCGGTTCTTTCGACCAGTTTTGCGACGTTCTTCAGCAAGTCGACGGACAGAAGTTCATCGAGGAAATGCTACGGCCGTACATAGACAGGTCACGTGATTCAGTTTTATCTGAACCTGCCAGGCCATCTCCAGCTGTTGTGGAAAGAGAAGACAGACATGAAGAGGATGAGCAAGTTGCAAGTCCTGCGGAAAGTATGCACGAAAGTATAACGGGCAGTGCGGGGCATTTGGCCATTGTTGTGGAAGGTTCTGTGTCAGCAGAAGTCAATAAACAAATCATGGAGGTGAGTTGTAGTCACGTGACTGTAGCTGTTCTGTGGGTTTGGTCTTCCGTGTGTGAAGTGGGGCCATGTGCTTGTGGGTATCATATTGAGAGGCTACTCGAGTCAATGAGAATCTAGACTGAGTACAGGTTCTTTGATATTATATCGAGGAATCTGCAGTCAAAATTTAGATTGGTGTCAGGTGGTGTCTATCCCTCTCACTGGCAAATCTCAAACCTGAAATAACGCGCGCAGTTCCTGAAGATGCGGGAATATTCTAATTGTACTATAATCTCTCAAACCACCTAGCAACCATATACTGGCAGAATCAGCAAGAGTTGATAAATTAAGATATGGACGTATTTATCTCCATGGAAACACAATTTTTATTTGTAAAATTGTTAAATTCTAAACTTTTTAAGTACGATCTATAAATGACATCCAAAAATTTACCAAAATTGAGTAAAAATACATCTGACTTTGACACAAATCTTAGCAACATAATTGCCATGACAACAACTTTATTGCTATGGATACAGTGCTCCCTCATCACCTCTAAAATCACTTGTGGGTCCTGATTGCATACTAAACTCAGTCATAAACTGCAATTCCCACTTCTCTGTCCGTCTATCATTCTCATTCTCATTGCGATCTTCATCACCATCATCATCTCCAGCAGGTCTTTGTCGTTTTTGCATTCTCCTGTAACTTCCGGTTTCAGAGCGACGACCGGAAGTTGTCGCAGCACGTCTTGTCAACGAAGACGGTCTTCTTCTTTCTTGATCTGGGCTGACATCGTCATCAGAACTCTCTTTGTGTACTGTGTACACTCTTGCATCGAAAAAGGAGTCAGCTATGTCAACGGAAAGACTACTTTCCCACGTGCGAAGACCAACGGCCTACAAATTTTGAAATATTACCAGGTCTACCCTTGAAGGTCCTGCTACGTCGTTATCACCATCACTGTCACTTTCTCCTAGCCAGGAAATTGTTCTAGCACGTGCCAAGTGCGTAATTCCTAGTCTACGCCATGACGCAATAAAATGGCGGCCTAGGTGCGGTCAACCTACATGACTTAGGCGTTCATAGCAGTGCAGGTTCTACAGCCAATCAAAGAACAGCTATGGTAAGCTCTACGTTTCCCGTATATAACCCTAGCGTGCTTTTACAATATCGCCATGCGTAACAAATTTCTACCTCGTGTTTCTTCACGTGTTAGGTGATGTGAAACACATCGCTGCCGGTTAAAAGGTTATGCACCTCGAGGCTAGTATCAGGACCAGCGATTTAATGCCATTATATTGAGAGGTGACTATATCAAATCTGAGTGGGTGCAAACCTGAATAACGCATGTGGTTTCTTAGTGTGAGGTTGGCTAGAGTAAAGCATGTGATTTATCGTAGGATGTCATGTACAACTGTACTGTACATGCTAATGCACTGTAAACTTCTACTTGGTCTAAAGAAATCCTCTAGAGTTAGAACCTGCCAGGGTCATGCTTAGCCTAAGCAAATGAAGTGCAGCAGCAGCTATTGCTTGACTTGTACACCACTTGGCAAAAGTGGCAAAGGTGCACGTACGGGAGGATAGACTGCATGACCTGGATGTCGTTAAATTGAGGGAGATTTCTATACTTTTATACATCTTTGTACTCTCTTTCATATATCAGTGTCATTGTAATGTCAATGTTGTAATATCAAGGGTGCGTTTGTTTGTTCTATTCCAACCATTCCAGAATGACAATGGAAGGGAATAATCGTTCGAAAACTATTCCAGAATGGCCGATTGACCATTCCGATAAAACCACTCTGTTGAACTGTTTACTCAGTTTATAGGTTTACAGGATGTGAGAATGAAAGGAATGCCCTATGGTTTGACCAAACCGCAAACTGTACATGTGCATCGGTACACTGTCGATGGCACGACTCTTTGAATGGTGAGAAAGTTAGCCTAACTTGTATTAACGACTGATTATCCACCTGCTTATCTCTCCTGCAGTCTATGGCAAAAGTTGACGCAATGTACCCCAGTTTGAAGTCTAATGTTTCGTCTTTTGCTGCTTTCTTCACTGCTTTTGCTATCACTTAATGCCTTTAGCAAGTTTAGAGTCACAGCAACAACAGTAGCAGTAGCAGAAGCAGAAATTATTTGTTTTGGGTACGCCTTATCCCGGCTGCTCTGGGAGACAACTCGTCGCGATCCGGAATGGATAAGCACGACTTTGTTGTGTTCGAATTAGAGAAATCTACCATATTTTGTATGCATGCACTTTTTGTCCCATGCCATCTACATCGTTGTATCACGATGTGGTTATATTGTGGTGTCGTTATATCAAGGGTTGACTGTATTAGTCATATGTGAGTTATGTTGGTATGGGTAGGCATTGATCGCTTATGTTTAATTAATCTGCATGGGAGTATCTGCTGTACACCGAGTGGGTGCATGTTCCTAAATCTACTAATGAGTGCAATTTACTAGACTTGCATTACAGCATATGAATCGTACTCATCTAAGTGCTAACACTAAACCAACCAACAGTAAACCAACTTACAATATTAAAGTGGCTAATGGTAATGTGCTCACTCTGGTAAGCATTTTCAATGCATTCTCTGTTTTTAAACTTTATCACAGCTTTGTAAGACTCTGTTTTTTGAAAGACAATTGTTTTAAGAAGCAAACTGTGGGAGCAATGTGAAGTTTCATGTAGTAGTGATTTCATTGGATTATTATTTATTTGGGCAATGAAAGTGTCCTTGGTAATACTAAGTGTTCACAACAAACAAACCACACCATAAGGCCATACAAACTACATATCTAGTTTCACATTAGCCTCTTCCTGAAGTTAGGTGCGGGCGGTACACGTTTACACTGTATCTGTTTAATGTACACACATTCTTCTACTCATAATTTAATGTTAACACTATTGCCTGGTTGACTAGCCTCGGTATTCCAGACTGCTTTCTGCACATGATGGGAGGAGAGAAGAAAGCAGTCTGGAGACAGCTCTATCGTAAGTGACTTTGGAAGAGGCACAACTGCTTTTTAAGTTCAGAAACATCCGCTTCAATCAAAACCACCGCTAAAAAATCGGCCAATCAGTGCTGTAGACAACTGCTGACGTCAATGAGTACTTTGTAATTCGGACGACAGTAATAGCACAGTGGGGTGCAGCTAACATAAATGTGACGCACGACTTGTTTCGCTCCTGATGACATGCTAACCCATCGAATGCTTGTCAGACGTTACCTGACGAAAAAGCCATTGCAGCGGCTGTTCTGACTTGAAGCCTTGAGGACCCTTCAACTGCTTGCTAAGTGATGTTAGCACAAGGTCGCGACGCCTTTAGCTGCTCCCTACCGGATCTGGTAAAGTCACTCATTTTCTACGTTCTCCTGTTCGTTTGTAGTCGGCTGGCAGCGAACAGCTTCTGGCAATATCCCACGAGCCATCTGGTGCTTGTTACTGTTCCTAATGAACATGGGTAATTATCGATTTAAGATTTCAGTTATTTGAAATTTGCCTATTTCCGAAGTCAATTACAATAGAGCTGTCCCCAGACTGCTTTCTTCTCTCTTCCCACTCTTCCCTCCCATCATGTGCAGAAAGCAGTCTGGAATACTGAGGCTACTGATTGACTGACTTGATTGTCCAGGGAATCACCTGTCTCCCACCAAGGCTTTGTAAACGTACATCAGAACCATGGTGTTGGCAGTTGCCACGTGAATGCAAGATGGACATGTGACAACATGGCAGCTGGCGCATGCGTAGGGGGCCAGGGGAGGGGCATGCAGGAGGTTTGTGAGTGATGCGGGTGCTGACGCAAAACTATATATGTAGTTTGTATGGCCTAGACAAACCATAGAGACAAACATTTGGCAGACGTGTTGAGTACTTGTCACAGGCATCCAGCAGCTTTGCATCATAATTCACGTAACATGCTGTCTTATGGACATGGATAATTTGCCTTCAAAATAGTTGACACTACACACAAACATCAGAAACAAAGAAATTAAGTAGACACATTCAGTGTTTGAGAGATTGTTGCTAGTAGTACGATATTAATTAATGTAGTCTATAGGCTTGTGTATGTTTGAATGATTTGTCAAGCAAAAAGATTGTTGTAGTTGACACATGACTATGTATACACTGCATGTCTACAGACTGTTCAGCATGTTGCTGAGTACGAAGGGAAGAAGTATGACACAAAATTGAAGGCTGTTTCAAAAAGAGGCTCTGCTGGCACAGTAGCTGTTGTTTATCGAAGTGCAAAAGAGGACTCTCACACTCAACAAACTTCATCAAATTCATCACTCGGCTCAAATGATAGTGAGAACATTGCGTCTCGAGTAGTTTCAAATCAATTGGGTTGTCAAGAATTTGGAAATGGCAGTGAAATGTCTTCAGGATCAGTCAACTACTGTAAACCTTTTCAGGGTATGTGTTAGTGAAATTATAATTAGTTTATATATAAATTCATAACTTTGTCTAATTGTTTATAAACTATATCATGTCAAACTACTAAATTATAGTTTGTGTTGTAATAATTCTAGAATTGAATATATGTTAGGAAATGGAAAAGATTGTCAGGTTCTTACAGTTTGGATGTGTTCTGGTTTTGTCGTATTTCGTTAATGTTAGGTGATTAGGTCATATTAATTTACACGTGGAATGAAAAATGGATAATGATTAGCATAATGATACCAATGAAGGGATGCTATAGTATGCTTGTAGGAAACACACTCTCGAGCTTTTGCAGGGTGCCATATTTCTTGTCACATGATAAAATGAAGATTCAACGCTACTGCAATAAACCATTTGAATTTGCGTATGCTGTGGTACCAGGTCATTGATGATGTTTGTTATGCCATCAACTTCTTGATTGTGTACTATAATTAGATAATTAAATAAGCAAATTGTAATTAAATAAATGTAAACAATTGCATTATTTGCTATAATTAAATACATAATCCCGTGGCTTAGTGGTTATCGGCAATGGCTACCACTCCATGGTTGTAGGAGTTACCTGACAGGAAATTATGAAACTTGTCTGTCTTTCTTTCTCATGTCTCTGTAGCTTTGTCCATGAGTTTATGACTTGTTTCAGTCACTAGCAAGTTTCTGTGGTCTTGCGAATGGTTCGTTGACGGTGACGTTCAGCGCTTTTCTAGTGGTCATTCACTGATATCCATTGGGCGTGCTCTCCTGAGTTCGTGGTCACCGTATTGCCTGCAATGTGTATCGAACTGGCTAGTCATTGATCACCGTGTGGACTACACAGAAACATGTACCCTACTGGGCTCACCTGCTGTGGTGGTGTAGATACCCCACTTGCCCATCATGGAGGGGCATAACGACACATAATGATAAGCCTGTTACTAAGCTTAGCGGCATATGGATTACAGGGAAACATGTATTTCTCTGGGGCTTACCTGCCAGGTTGGTGGGCACCCAGTTGAAGGTAAAGACCCTACTTACCTTACTTAGACGGCGATGACGACATGATAAGGTTGTAATAAACTATTCTCACTAAATAATATTTAATTATTGTATTTGTATTGATCTGCCAGGGTTTATGGTTTGTACTTTGATCTTTCATTGTTTATTGTAGTTTGGCTGTGTAGTTTATGATGTATTATAATCTTTTTATATTGTTGTGTTTAATAGTTTTGAGTTCTAATCGTATGTTTACTATTTGGTGTAGCATCCAGTGATGGTCAATCACTTGACTTCCGACACATGTTCAGCAGTCGTTCGTTATACAGAGGACCAGGAGCAACGGAAAGCCTCGGTAAGTAAAATTTTCTACAGAGTAAAAATACGAAATGTAATGGTAAACCGAGCTCAGTCTACAGAATGTGTGGTGATGTCTAGCTGTGATATAATGTCCATTAGTAGTGATATACCTGTGTCTTATTTTGTGATCTGATGGTGATGCCGTGACTTGATTGTTGCTTTGTGGCGGTTTGCTGTTGCTGAGTTTGTTCCATTGGCATCAATGATCTAATCTAATCTATAATAATTTAGAGCTGAAAAGAAGCAGTTGAAAACATTATTATAGGATTTCATAACATTTTTTTAACAAACAGATTTACTTTCTTTGTGTCAGCTACAGCATGCTTGCTGTTTACCATTTTGGAGTCTATTTGAAAAATATAACGTGCCCTCAACAATTACTTTTAACACCAGAAACTTGTGAGGACTTGAATGGCAACAGTGGGGTGCATGAAAATAACACTACACACTGATTTGTGTGCACATGCTTGTACATTCTATGTGTAATATGTACGTGAATCCAAGTATGAATCAATGTTGGTATCCTGAAAGTTTGGGTTGGCTGCATGTGCTCGCAAGACAATGAATCTTAAGTTAGTGTTAATCAATTTCATGGAACAAGAGGCAGGATACAGAGAATTACTGATGTCTGGCAGGGGCGTAGCGTGGCATGGGCTAGACCGGGCTATAGCCCCATCATTTGTAGGAGTGGTTATAGTCGTGAGGACCAAAGCTGTGTATAGTATATACACTACCCTTTTTTCAAGTCTGGATCTGCCACTGATTCTACTGTATCAGTCAATTAGAAGCCACTAAGAGTGGGCGTGTGTATAAAGAGTGGGCGTGCCCATAGCATTGTGCAGTTTAGCCCCCCATTTCTAGAGGTTACGCTACGCCCCTGTATCTGGAAGACTGTAAATTGACTTTTGAATGTTATGGCAAATGTTTTCTTTAGGTTTGAACATTGTTTATATCTCGTGTGCTTATTCCAAATCAGACGTTGATGTAAAAGTAGTGATTTATGACAACTAAGGCAGCTTCATTAAAGCAAATACAATAAGGATGCTATCTGCAAATTTTTAGCTCTGATAGTAGACAGATGACATTGGGTGATTGATGTGGTCTTGTCATAGGCATGCATTACTAGTGAATTTAGATTTAGTGTCTGCTTAATATTTTGCGAGCAAGTTATAGTACACATGATTCATAGTTTCCGCTGGAAATTTTTGATTAGTAGCCAAGCACCAGAGTTTTTTTTCAGAGTCAAGAAAATTGCACAAATATCAAACAGCTAACAACCTAACATACAACAGTTACTATATTGATTCAAGTTTAATTAGCCTGGTCTGACAGACAGGCAGCATTTATCACAGTAAGTGTAGTGTACTAACCAGACCAGGGCCACAAACCAGACTTCAAGAGTTCAGTGCCATCCTTCTTGGCCTTTTATTATTATATACCAAAATTTAAAACCTCTGTCAAAATCAAAGCCTTGAAGTTTTGGCACTTCTAAGTTCATCGTCATTGAGGTCATCATATTGCCATTATCTTTCTTGTGCATGCATGGTTTCTACCATCGGTCTACAGCTGCTTCTGTTTTTTCTTCTGCACAATCATCTTCAGAACCTCATTTCACACTCACAGAGGCTCTAAGCAAAGAGAGTACTTGACATCATGTCATGTGCAGAACATCAATAGAGCATTTTATGCGATCGGTCTTCTAGTCCTTGGAGCTCCAATGTTTTGTGCTAGATGTCATTCTTAGTGAACTGTAGAAATGATGCTGGCAAGATCCAGAGAAAGGCGTACGTGGTACACTGTAACAGGTAGCCCAATTGGCGAGGAGCAATTACCATTTTATCCCCAGCAACATCTGTTTGTAGCATTTGGCTGTTTGGCGATCAGTCAGCGGAAACACTGCATGATTACTGTCCAGCTTACACATTGCCATTGCATCAAAGCGATTAATGATCCACAGATCATGATGAGAAGAGCACAGTTGGTTGTCTGCAACCGTTTACATCATATCATCCCGCTTTATAATGGATTCTGTACGCTGTACATCTAGTATACATTTGCTGACAAGTACTGTTCAACAAACTAACAGAGGCAAGAAAGATGAGGCCTTGAACTTATAAATGGTACCTTCAATCTTGCTGACAGACAGATGGTCATTATCTCTCATACATGCAAATATACAGATGAATATTTTCTGATAGGTTACAGCAACATTCTACATCTGATGTATAATTTACTACATACTGATTTTTAATATTTGATAAAGTTGTAAGTATTAGTAAAGAAACATGTTTTTCACAGTTGACAATTAAGTTTCTTGTGTTACCAATATGGACAAGTTATCTCAATGTAGCAGAGGTTTTAATAGTTAACATCTTTAAAAATCAATTCGTAGAAGACTTGGTCATACTTACTAAATCAACAAGTTGGAACTACGTAGCTATGCATGCATTGTTAAATGTGTGATTTAGCACATTGTTTTAACATGTAACTTGTATGCAGTTCTTGTCTATCTTTCTGTTTATTGTGTGTCTGTTTGTTAGTCTGTCTATCTGTTTGTGACTAATGCATTATATAGTGAGATTGTGTGATGCAGGCTCGGAATGTATGGCTGTCGGTGGTAACATTCAAGACCAACGATTGCAGCTTAACCCAGAGCAAGTGACAGGTTGAATATTAGATTTAATTACAGTGAACTTACATACATGTACTCTAGTATATGTGTGTAAGCAAATTATTGTGATAAAAAAGATAGCACAAAAGCTTCGTCGTTCCTATCTTTTTCAATGCAGAGGGGAACGTGGGAGAATCTATTGGATATAGTTAATGGTAGACAAGTTTATGTGTACTCTGATTTTCTACAAAATTTATAGGAAATAATTCAAAGTGGATATCTTGTTTTGGTAGTTTGTGGTACATTGTTAATGCATTGGGTCATATGTTCCTGAAAGTAAATGCTACTGAAGTTGTGCGTTTCAAGTCATGTGCATCAGTGTGGAAAATAGTGATAGGACATCAGACAGTATCCCACCAAATGTGCTGTTTGTCCAACCAATGCTACTCCAGTGTTGGACATGTTGAGACAAAACGTCCACTCTATGCGTATGGTAGTGTCTCAGCAAGTGATGGGTTTTCCAACAGTGTTAGTTTATGAGGGTAGATGCCTTTTAGCATTTGTGACTATTTAGCACACAATTATATAATGTAGGCTGCATTACCATATGATAACAACTTTATCAAAAATTACATGCAAAATGGCTGGAGTGCGACTTAATGATACAATGAATGTCCTACCCAGGCTCAGTTTGTCCAAGCAAAATAATTTCCTATTTTCCACACTGTGCATCAACACTGGGGCACAAATCAAAAATTTTGAGACTTATTGAGTTGTCTTAGTCATGTGAGCTATCGCCTAAGCAATACTGTGCTTTCTTGGTTTTTGTATTAATATTTACCAGGAAAAGAATTACTTGAAGTAGTGGTGGTCGGTCACCTTGAACTTCACTGTTTTTGAAGCCTGTCCAGTGACACATTGAACTTGATTTTCCAGTCTAACGTTAGATTAACAAGATACAAGATACATTTCGATAAATTGAAACTCTGGAAGACAATCGATAATACACTAAGCAACTATTGATACTATTCTTTCTTTAGGCGTACAAATAATTTCTTTGCGCGTTGTCAAAATCACAACTTGCTTCTGATTTTTGGTGCATTTAATTATATCTCTTTTTTGATGATATGTGAGCTACTATTTTGTTTAGTGAAGTCTATGTTATTACATTATGTTACTGTTTTTGTACTTGGTGCAGCTTGTGACATTGGATATGTCTTGGATTTATCAGTTTATGAGTGCCACTACAGAAAGCTTGACTAAAATACATAGCAGCAGCCTTGTTTGTATTGTTACCATAGGCATAGGAACCGTGAGGCCAAAGGTGCTATGGGCGCCCAATAATTTTTCTGCGTCACTGCAATACTGCCAAATGCAATAAAGAAATTATATTGCACAAGATTGTAATGTTCAACTCCCAAGCCTTGGAAAGTGTCTATGCCTATGATTACATTTATCATTGTGGAGACAAAAGTTTATGTTACATCTATTGTTGCCAGGATATAAAGGTTTTGAAACTACAATATGTGGAGCCTAGCAGTTTACCAGTAATGAAGTAATTATTAGGTAATATAAGTAACTACTAGATTGAATAGAATGTATAAATGATTGTGGCTTGTGACTACATCTGCTTATCTAATTCTTAAGTGTTACTGCTTTATGTAGTAGATACCTCCAGTGGTGACGGAGCGACTCCCAAGTTGGGGGCGGGGCATAAAGGATGTAGGAGTACATGAAGTTCCCATGCCGCACTAAGAGTACATTGTCAACATTTCCTGTCAAGAAGCGCTTTCTGATGTTGAACTTTAACTTAGAAACTCCTCTTATTGGCAACAGAAAGCACTTATACATACCTATAGCTCTGGTGAACGTTGTCACACTGGAGTAGGAAAATTCAAATATATTTTTAAAATTTGCAGTTGTTGATTGTCAAGTTGGGGGTAATTAACCTCTCTCCCCCAGCTCCGCCATGCAGTCAGTAGCAAATGTGAAAGTACTAGTGTATAGGATGTTCTCTGTATGTAAATGTGTGACCAAGTACAGTAATATAAAGGTGGACATAGGTACTTATATATACGCGACTTTGTGTATTTTGTATTTGTAGGTCAGCTTCACTCACCATGTCAAACTAAAGTAACTAAACAGCTGATAACTGTTGTTGCACATATTGGTCGTGTGTTATGGAGACAACTTGGCGAGGCTCTTGGCTTTAGTTCAGCTGATCTTGATCAATACATGGGATATAAAGATGAAGATAGAGCACGTCGTGTTGTCACAGACTGGATAGCAAAGGAAGGTCTTATGGCAACTAAAGATCATCTGATGAGAGCTTGTGAGAAGATCGGAATTGATGTTGCAGTGGAAGTGGAACTAGAAGCTGAACAGCATCAAAACTAATTTGGTGATATGTATAGAAATATTTGTAATTTTACAGAATTAAATTTGTAGAAATGCTTTGTAATCAGATTTTTGATGTAGGAAAAACAAAGCGACAGTTTTCATTTTGCATCTGCTTCTTGTATTAAACAAAAATATATCGATTATGTAATGTGAGAGAGAAAATGTCAACACGAAATCCAACCAACTACGTACAATTAATTTCTCTGCACTGTTATATATTTCTTCTATGTACCTGTTCAATTCAGGGTTCAATAGATCTGTCTATACTTTTCCTTTATCTGTCTGTTTACCTGCTTGTCCATCAGTTTGTCCATGCCCATCTGTGTGTCTTACCTGTCTGCCCATGCTTGCCTACACCCATCTGTTCATTTGTCTCTCTACTAAATATCAATCTGCCTTTTCATCTAGATCTATATGTCTTCTATGGTCATCTGTCCATGTGTTTAGCAGTTCATTTGTTTGCCCATCTATCTGTCTTTGTGTTTGTTTCATGTGTCGGTTTGTTTGCAATTGTTGGTTTATCTGTCTATTATTTTGTCTTCTTGCCTTTAATTGTTGAATATGAGTGCGCGCATTGAGGGAGAACACTAATCTGAAGGGACCCCAGTTTGGGAATTATTTGTAGCAGCTGCTGAACTCTTAGAGTCTACTATTACATATGTGGACTTCTTTGCGACAAAGAAAGAATTTCAAATTATGCAACACAACAGAAATTCAAACAAATTGAAACCGGTACGTTTTAGTTCATAAATTGAATATTGTTCAAACAGTAAATTGGCAGTATTGATATTACATATGATTGCAGTACGTACAGCGTACTAGCATGCACTGACACGAAAGACCCACTGAGCATGCATACTATACTACTTTGATTTATGTGCTGTTGTCAATGGTTCATCCTAATAATTTTGGAAATTGTTGTACACTATTTACAGGTCAAAATTGTCACTTGACACATTCAATTTGTATTCTGTCACACCAAATTAGTTTGTAGTCAGATCAAATTTCCAAGTCGTAAAATCAAATTTGTTTTATGTCAGATCAAATTCACAATGTGTCAAAAAATCAAATTTTTTAACTTGTCAAACTAGCTTAGTTGTCTGTCAAATTAACTCTGGAGGGTGTCAATTCAAGTTTAAAAGTTACCTGCTATTACTTAGTAACTAGTAATCAAATTTGCAAGATGTTCACCTAAGATGTTAACCCGTAGGGTTAATGGCTATGAATTTCAGTGCTTTGACTTGGATTTCGTGCAAAGTTAGTACGGTCAACATGTTATTTAAGCTTATTTCACAATATCTGTAGCACAGCAGTCTGGCAAATGCACCTTGTCACGCCTACTGAAGCCAGAGTGCAGCCAGAGCAGCAGTGGTAGCCAGACAGAATAGGATTTATTCTATTTTGCTCGACAGCTGTCGAGTAGGTCCGGCAGGTCTCCAGCAGATATTGTGAACCAGGCTTTAGGTATTAGATTGGACACTTTTTGTATTTGATCTTAACTTTAAACTAATTTGATTCGGCACAATAGGAATGTAATGTCACAAGTGACAATTTTGAACTGAAAATGGTGTGGAGTAATCAGAGGTGTGATTGGTATTTTATATAAATTCTGATATTGGGAAAATTAATAAGAGTTAGAACATGGTTGGTGAGGCAATACTTTAAATATTGATCAGAGACGCGAGAGCTTTCTAACATAATTAGTCAAGGCTAATTGTCAAGGATAGCTCAAGTGGGTGAGGGACAATATTTGTCTTGTTCATCAGACCATGTTTTGAGTATTTTGTTGCATGTTGCCCCCTTTTGTGTCACATTTCATTTACAAATATATTTTGAGCTGTAAGGCACTGAATGTGGATGGTTTTTTCACTTTGGGGAGGGAGAAGGGGGAGGTTACACATAATTGTACTTGAGGTGTGATTGACGTGCGATTGATTTGTCAAATCCCCAAAGGAAGCTAGCCGTGCAGATTATTTACCGATTGCTGTACTATGCAATCCAAGCTACATCATTTTCACTTTGTTTAATTTCTTATTAATTAGTTGATGATGGAGAACAGTTTCATGATGCGTTTTCTCTTGGGAAATGTAGGATTTTTATATCCGTATACTTGTAAGATAGAAACATAGGCCATGTTTCCACTAAGTGCACTTTAACTTAGCTTAAATGCGTTTATAAACTAAACAAGTTCAAGAAAGCGACTGTTTCCTCTTAGGAACTTGCACATCTGGGCTGTGCAAGGCAAATAGTTTAGGAACACTTGTAGGCTTGTTTGAAGTATTGGCTGCTCTGTCACAGAGTCAGAGCAACTGTTGGTTGTCACATGATAGTACTAGGAATTTGCATGACGATGACCAAGGACACCATCTTCTCCCTCTCTCTCCTTTAGTTAATTAACAACCCTTACATCGTTCAAGGTAATCCTATACCAGCAAAACAGTCAATATAATCAAACAGCATTGTCGAGAAGCCATCTAAGCAAGCGAGCTACTGTCACGACATAGTTCAATCTAAATCACTTTGCTAAACCTACTACAAAGTAGGTCTAGGAAAGCGGTTTAGGTTTAGAATATACCCTGGTAACTGGTTTAGTGCAGGTGGAAACATGTTAATCCCTAAACCAGTTTAGCTTAAACCACTCGTTAAACTGGTTTAAGTGCTAGTGGAAACGTGTCCATAATTTTCTGTCACGATTGTGGACTAATGTGATGTCACCCATTGTTATTGCCGAAAGTTTTGATTGGTTGGATATTCTAAAGCAAGAGAGGCATGTGGCTCAACAAACAAACACAGGATATGCAAATGCATGTTTTTGGTCAATCTAAGACTAAAAAGTATTAGATATCCTGTTGCGTACATTTGTTAGATGTCATATATTGCAACTGCTGTAGTAAGTATTTTTGTGATTAGTTGCAGCTTAATTCGAATGTACTGAGAAGGGATACTATCAAAGATAGTAATGGAGCAGTGCTAGGTAGTTGCAATCTACCAACTATAAGCTATGAGGTTTCAGCAGCTGGTGTTATCTTCTTCTGTCCATTTGCTGTGGAAACTCTCGGTCTATGGTCACCTTACAGTTTCAAGATTCTATGTTCTATAGCTTCAAGAATTATGCAGTGAGCAACAGGATGTTTTTCATAGTCTTTAAACAGTTTATTACAACAATTGTCTATCAGATTGTGGTCTTGCATTGCTAGATTGGTGTTACAACATTTAAATTTAGAGATAGTGGATGTATGGATGAGTTAGGACATGCATGCCTTAGTTGTTTGGATGTTGAGGCGGGACTGTTTATGTATGTAATAAAGACAAATATGGGCGTGTGTCAAAATATAAAAATTAATATAGCTATTTGTATAAAGTCAACCAAAGTTCAAATTTAAGTCATGTAAACATCATCGATTTAAAAGAACCTTTGTGTTACAACGCCATAAACATACTGACAGTTGTTCATTCGAATGTAGTACTGCTTGATTGTTGCATATACAGTATGTTGTGTTCCAAGCACGGATTTGGACAATCCATGAACTAACTACCCGGCACAATCCATGGTTTGCCCGTACAAACCATGCATTCTGAACCCTAATCCTAATTTTAACCCTAACTCTAACCACTAACCCTGACCCTAACCATATCATCCTGACCCTAACCCTTAAATTACCCGGCAAAAGTAGACATCCACTACACATCCACGGTTTGTCCATATCCGTGTTTGTGCATAACATATATATACACACTATAAATTATAAATTTTATAATAAACAAAACCCAACTTTTTGCTTTTGTGTTGATTCATTAGCAGGCATTTTATTTAGTGCATGAGCAGATCGATAGATAGTTAGTACATCTGTAGCAGAGCATGAAATAACGGCCGGCCATAAGAGCATTGGTACACTACTGGAAACAAAGTTACGGCATGGATTGAAATGTTCGGGTTGCTTTCAGGGGTACAGTTTATGATGCTAGGAGACCACAGCTTCAGGCGTCCTCTGCGCTCGTGCGCTTCTGACAACTCACCAGCGGTCAAGACAGTTGAGCTAGTTCATGATCAAAGAATTCACCCACCTCCTTTACCACAATGTAGTGACATAACCACTGTGCAGGCAGTGAGACTGTCCACAAATGACTGTGACAGACAACTGTTAGTACACACACAATACAGGGCATTTGTACAATTATGCAGGCAGCCGATAGGCATCACACAACAATACCGGATATATAGCTGAACTGATTAAATATTTCTATTTAATTACACTGTTTAGCATAAACATATCCAGCTTAGGCAACACAAATCACATCACTCTACCAGTTATGACATGGATCAGACTCGACGAAGGGTTATGTAATTAGTCATTCATTTCTCAAAATGGCGGCTGCAATAGAGCCGCTTTAAAATGGCAGCTACAGCTCTGACTAAATGGCCGATCAATTTGAAATCCTTTTTTCAGGGTCTGTGTAGAATAGTAGACAAAGCAGACAATAGTTGGACTTATGAAAGCAAATTTACTTCAACATTGTGAAAGTGGCACAACTAAAATGACTGTCGCTGCTGTCTCATTTGAACTATGCAAAGAATTAAGCAAAACTGAAAGCTAAAACAGGACCTGTTACTGTAAAAATCATTTACGTGTAGTGTAGCTACTAATAAAGTTATTGTGTTATAGCGCATTTTTAGTGTTTCTCTTTAAACTGGTTGCCAGATTGTGTCCTTTCTTTGATCGTTGAATTCGTTTCGGCATTACGTATCTACTTGCAGCAGCAGCAGCAGCCACCTTTTTACTAAATAGCGTGGGGCGCCCCACCTTTGCTGGAACAGAAGCTGATGTCTTGATGGGCCGTCTTCTACTGACAGCTGTGGGTTGTACATGTATCTTTTGCGTATGTTTGGTTAGCCCTATATGGCTACCAAACAAGTATAACGCAGAAATCAAGCGCTGCTGTTTGTTGGATGGATGAGTTAGTTTACCCCGAATCTTCCAGTAGGTTGAGCAAAACTTTTCTACTGCAGCCAAGAAACCATCTTCACTTGAGATACTATAATGAGTATTACCTAGCCCATTTTCAATGTCGTCCATTACATGACATAGTTGCTTCCTTACTGTTTCAACTTTGTTGATTTCATCCATGCCATTACCTGTAATTATGTGATCTTGATCAGTATCATGTCTAACACAGTCTTGAAGTGGGTCATCAAAGGGTGGGATTGGACCTTCCAATGATTTCTTTACGTCTTCATTAGACCATTGCACATCAACGGAGAGAGAACGTAGGTGCTCTTCATCTGCTTTTTGGTTGACACTACTGTAGAAACTGATGTCTTGGCAGCTGCTCCCTAGAGCAAGAACTGCAAAGAATTGTCGTCCTTGTGGAGATTCAGTTGGAATGCTATTGATACTATTTTTCATGTATTTTGCTGAGGCTGCAAGCTGATGTTTGCATGGCTTACCATTGAACCCTACAGGACAGGAGCATTCTCCGAGTTGTAGGTCGACTACCCATTGGATGTCATCATTTGATTGACTTTGCACAACATAAACATGTGGGTCATCCGTAGGCATAACATCATCAAAAGAAATGGCTCCTGGCTTGATTCCAGCAAGGGTGAATCTCAGTGATACAAAGTGGTCAAGTCTGTTGCTTGCATAGGATAACAGTCGTCGTTGATGGTATAAGTCTAGTGTTTTTGTTATCAGTTGAAACAATTGAATTGAATTCCATGCTTTCCTTCTTTGGAACAGGATGTCCTTTGTAATCCGAATACTTGCTTCTGAATAGTTGTTGGTGAAGTTTCCTCGAGTAGGGAATTTTGTACGAAAACACAGTGCCCACTCTTTTCTTCTCGTCCAATAGCTATCTATCCTTGTTTTGAAGTTTCCAAACTGGGTGTTGTCAATTTCGTTTTTAATGTTGTCTAGGGCTTCCTCTGAAGGCGAATAAAGAAGACGTTTGGTTAGTAGCATACAAGTGACTCTATCATTTGCTGACACACCAGACCTAGCATTCCATAGCCAACGCCACATACTTTGGAGAAAATGAAACACACACAGATGTAAAACTGCTTCTGGCCAGGTTGTCTTGAGTGCTTTTCTTTCACTGGCAGAATCATCTGTTAAAATCATTAAGGATCCAACTGTTCTGCCTCTCCCGAAGAAGGCATGGTCAGGTAGAACATCAACAAGTGCTGTGAATGCTGATGATAGGGTCTCAGCATCTTCACTAGATGTCATTACAGCACCCAATGGTATTGCACCAGCTGAAGTACTGCAGCTCACAATGAAGACTGCAGTATTCAAATTGTCCAAACTGGCTGTTGAGTCACAGTAAACTAATTCACCGCTTTGACGTAACAGTTTGTGGGCTCTTGCCATCAAAGGTGTGACTACTGCTAGGATAAAGGGAATGTGGTCAGATATTTTTGTGACTTTAACTGCCGGTGGTTCAAATGAGTCATCAGGAAGCCCAGTTTTGTACTCCACCTCTAACTTATATTGTTGAAGAAATGCTTTACCACCATTACTAGCATGAATTTCATTGAATTGTTTTACTTCTAATGACAGGCGGTCAAACATTGCTTTGCCGTTTTCAGGACCGATACATCTTTCTCGCCACTTTTGGAACAAACGTTGAACATCTTGACAGTTCGGATTGATGGATCTATCGGCAAGAGTTTTTTCAATGACAAGAATGTCATACTTCATTTGCAGTTGATTTGCATATTCATGCCTAGCTGTAGCTGCTGAGTTTCCTGCCTCGAATAAACTTGTAAACTGCTTCTTGACAGCGTTGTCTACTGGGCGAAAACTGAGGACATGAGCAGAGTTGACTGGGTGGTTATGGCAGTACTTAAGGTTAATCATGCAAAGATGGTTTGGATGAGCGGCAACTGTTGAGCTGATCTTTGGATGTAGTCTGAGTATGAGGGTACTAGGGCAAGAAGTCTTTTTGTTTCTTATACTTTTCTGAATGAGAGCCCGCTTTAGATCTGAAGGTGGGCATTGTTTTGACAACTGTGTTTTTGTCAGCTTCTTTTGCTGATGTTGGCAGTGGCGAACAGTTCTAAAAAGAATTCTTTGTCCAGAAATTTGAGTGCCTCGCGTTACCCGGTATGTTGTTTTTGAAGTCTTCTCAAAGTCATCAATCCACTGGACTGCTTTGGTTTGGTCTTCTGCATTTATCCATGCTTGCAAACTAAAGGTTTGGGTTTCTGCTCCAAGGAAGGACTCGGGTGTATGTCTAGT
>NC_085096.1:6121716-6161716 GCF_963422355.1 Corticium candelabrum | reverse complement strand
TATGTAGAATGTCAGCGGATGAAGATAGAGGTACGTAAACCTTTCTGGTAAATACGTAGCATAAACGAGTAGCTGTTGTTTGCAGCTGCTGGTCAGAAGTATATTAGAGAAAAAAATTTTGCTGCCGCCGAGGCATCGTACCGACATGTGTTGCAGCTGTTGTATGAGTCGGCCAGTCCAACTCTCGTAGATCAATCATATGGTTAGCGTGTATGTGTGAAAATGTTAAAATCATTGCTAGTAACTATTTCATTGTAATTTGTTTGAAGCACTTCATCAGTTGGGATTTTGTCTGTACAATCAATCTAAATACGAAGAAGCAATCACGTTCTTGAAACAAGCTTTGAGCATTAAACGAATTATTCGAGCGGGAAATGAGAAGAGCTTGGCTCTTAGTAAGTAACGTTTCTGTTGCTTCCGCTAGTACTGTGATGTGATCACACAACATCAATCATTACTGAAAATTTCTATGGTATATTGAAGGGTTTTATTCTATTAAATATTTCAGAGAATGTTGTTGTTTTCTAGAAGTTAACTAATGATTGGATTTTATTTTTATTATTGTTTATTGTACAGATAGCTTTATAAAATTTGGCATTGGATATTGTGTGAGCATTTTATTAATTTCATAAGTTTATATTAATTTTTAGAAATTAACCTTTAGTGTGCACAGATGAAGGTTGTAAAAGTCAGCTAGTGTGTGTGTGTGTGTGTGTGTGTGTGTGTGTGTGTGTGTGTGTGTGTGTGTGTGTGTGTGTGAGTGTAAATGCATGTGTCTTCTCATGCACATCCATTGGCAGTCTAGATTATTTTCAAATTTTGATCTAACACTGATTGGCTGTTTTGAAAATGCTGATACAAATAATGTCATTTGTTCGATTTACTTGACATTTATGAAATATTACCTTCAGTTACTAACTTAGGTTTCTTGTTCATTAAGTTAAATGTTGGAAAGTTGGGGTTATGCCAAACTGTAAACTTAGTGCTATGGCAAGTGGCTTATCTTTTTTTAGGACGGACAGAGAAGGACATTACTCAATGGCAATACTTTTAGTCAGTAAGGTGTATTATAGTGTGAAGATGACTGCAGTACATAAGAACTTGAAACTAACTTTTTAGAGCCATCCATTGCTTTATGGGCAGCTGGGTTTACTTTAGTTTACCCAACCGTCTTTCCAGTTTGCTTGTATGTTTAGGCACTATTGGTTAAATGAATTAGGCGCCTAGGATCCACACTGATAATCTTCCACGGCAACAAATCTTTCTTGTTGATTACGGTATGCCATGTAGTTAAGGAAAGCAGACATCCTGTAAAATCAGACACAGAAGAAGTTGAAACTTATGATCCACATTCTGGTTGTATTTGCACATGTGCATTACAAGAATAATGGCATAATGGTGAAAGCTGTGTGGCCTGTCATATACCTGCCAACCTTTGGACGTGAAACCTCGGGACTTGGACGCCCAAATTCCCTGGATTTAGCATACATTCTCGGGACACCATGTACCAACTGCCACTCATCGTATCTAGGGTCTTCTATAGTGATTCAGTCTTCCTTGGTCTCTACTTGTTCCTGCCAGCTTCCATGACGCACACGCAGAACGCATGGCTTCGCAGTTCTCATCGATATTCGCACTTACTGTAACTGCACGTGCTGTAGAAAACCGAAGCCACTAGGCCACAGGCCATAAAATAATCGAAAGATCATTAGAATCAGGACGGAACATGTGTATGACTTCGACTGTCTTGGTTGTATTCATCTGACCCTGTTCAAGGAAATCTCGGGACAGTTTGTGTCCCGACTGGGACATGGGGCCAAATCCTGGGACAATCCAGGAAATCCCGGGGACGGTTGGCAGTATGCTGTCATCCGGATGCGGGTGGATGCCACACTCTCATGCCATCCAATCACCGAGCAGTATTTGCACTTGATCATACCTGGCAACCAGAGATAATGAACGAACTGTCAATCAGATTTGTGAAAAGTTTATGAAAGGGATTTTTAGCAGCACAGTATAATTCATGTTTTCAATTGCCAGGTTTTGTCGGAAATAAACAACAGAACTTGCCTGTCTGCAACTGCTAAAAGAAGTCAATCACTTTTGTGGCATGTGCTATTTGTACATGTACGGAATGTAATCATGAGTGATATTTTATGTCTTGTGTGTGATAACTCTTGCTGCTGTACTTTGACGTCTACAGGCTATTTATGGCTTTGCGGTCACATGAACAGCAGTCGCTTTGTACAATTAGTTTAGATAGATTTACAAGCAGCATGATTAAAAGGAAAATAACATTCAAATTTGTAATTCTTACTGGCAATGCTATTATTGTTTCAGACTACATAGCTGTGGAGGCAAGGGTGTAATTAAACATAGCTTGAAATCAGAATTACTAGTTTCTGCTTATATATATTAGTGAAGAGATGTTAGAAGT
This sequence comes from Corticium candelabrum, assembly GCF_963422355.1. Taxonomy (NCBI): domain Eukaryota; kingdom Metazoa; phylum Porifera; class Homoscleromorpha; order Homosclerophorida; family Plakinidae; genus Corticium; species Corticium candelabrum. The sequence goes on along the minus strand of NC_085096.1, from coordinate 6,159,279 downwards.
TCCTCAAACTAAAACTTCTGCACACTGGTGGGTATTAGCTGCATGTAACAGTAATGACCACATCGTCTTTCACAAATTGTTGTGCAAAACTTAACTAACATTGTGTGCTAATGTTATGCAGAGTAAGATGTTGATTTTATGCTTGACAGCTTTACGAATGTTGGGCTATTGCCTGTTGTATACGGGCAGTCCTTCTGAAGCAGAAGTGATACTAACAGAATCGTTGACCATTGTGAGGACTTTTGACGACAAACCAGTTGTTGCTCTTAGTAAGTGTGTACTTTGTTTTATTTTGTTTTATCAATTTTAATTTGTACATTGTCAAAATAGGCAGAATACTGTAAAGTTGCATCTCTTGATTTGTACAAATTTGGTTTTCTTTGTTTCTATGTTGACTGTCTGTCTATTCTACAATAAACTGGAACATTTCCAAGTTTTGTAGATTTGTTCTGTAAAGATGCAGGTCTAGTCAAGTCAACTTTCTGTGCTTTTAGTTTGTGCATTACAGATATTCTTTGAGCCTTACACAAGATCATAGATAGTGTAAGCACATTAGAGAGGAGAGCAATGAAAGGACTATGTTTAGGTAGATTTTTGTTTAGTTTCAGGAATCAATTACAGCAGACAGGTTCACTCTTAATTAGATATGATTTTAGCCACATTAAACTTAGTTCATGGGGTGTGTAAATATTGCTATAAAATGGTATTGGATTGTTGATGCTGTGGTCATAATATCAGTACGAAAAAAGAACTATTTCCATTCACATTGTTTATGCAAACAATGATTGTTGAGATATCAGTTTGTGAATAGGACAGTCAGGATAGACAAGTCAACAAATGATGTGTCTTGACAAATTCATTGTGAAAATAACATTTGAATGATGAAGAATATTAACTAGACAGCTGCAGTAGTTACAGTAGAACTAGGTTCCATACAGTAGCAGATCTTGTGCTACTAAGGTAATATCAGAATAGATCTGGTATAGCAATATAGCCAACAAATTCATGTGAAACAGCATGTCAAATGTACATGTTTTGTAACTGTTAATTAATTATAAAAGTTGTAGATGATAAGCTAGCATTGTTAGCGGTTCTAGTGTTTTAGTATGTTGGTTGGGTGAGGTGAAGATGATGGGAGGGTATTTTGCAAAGTGTAAACAGACAGCTAGAAGAGATGATGTTGTAATGTCTTTGGCAAGCGCAAGTGGGGGGTATCAAGAATGAGCTATTATTAAAGCGCTGCAGACTAAATGCATCACTGAAGTATCACGTGACCATACACCACATTACATCACTCCCCCTCTAAAAAGTGTCTAAAATACCCTTCTCTAATTAACTTAATTGGCGAATAGACTTAATCACAGTCCATACTAGAATCAATGTCAGAATCCATTGGTAATCTCCGTATCGCTGTGGGTGACGTCGATTGCGGACGGGACGTTGGATTCGAACTGCATCATCACCATTGTGGTCTTCACCCATACCGTCTTCGTTATCATTCTCCAGTTGGTCCATATCATCATCGCTGCCATTCTCCGGTTGGTCAACGTCTCCTGAACAACATTCCCATTCCTTGGACCCTTTATCCCATCCAGGATCCGTCATATCGTGTTGGAGATTACCAATCGGTTGACATATCACTTTCGATTGTTCATTCGATGTGAGATGTACGGGCCTTGACTTGTATGGTTTCATCCGATCGTGATGAATAGAAATACCTTTCTTTCCGCGACATGTTTGCAGCAAATAGACGACATCCGACAAAGGTTGAATTATTGTATAGGGACCTGTCCACCTGGGAGACAGTGATCGAGACTTCTTCACCCGTTGAGACGTTGCTGTTATCCATACCAGGTCACCGATCTTATACTTATGAAAATTTTGAACTTTTTTTTTGATATTGTTGTCTAGCTTTCTTCATCTGCTTGGATCTACTTTCGACATTAGCGTACATTTCTGCAACTTTCTCCTGTTCTTGGTCAGCATACACGGTAGGTAGTTGATGTTCATATGTTGACTCAGCATATACCAGATCCGCTGCTACGTGTAACATAGTTCTTGGGGAATCTTTGAAAACGATTCTATAAGGTGTATCTCCCATGGTTTCGTGGTATGCTGTATTGTGAGCAAATTGTGCTGCAAAGAGATGGTCATACCAATCTCGTTGATGTGATGCAACCATCTTAGACAAAGATTCACCCAGAGAGCGGTTAAGACATTCAACAGATCCATTAGTCTGTGGATGACAAGGTGTTGAAAACGAATGTCGAATACCGTGTTGTTTGCAAAATTATGTAAAGACATGACTTACAAAACAAGGACCATTATCTGAATGAAAATGTGTTGGAATACCATACCTTTCAATCCATTCTTGTAGTTTCTCACAAACTTCATCGGCTGTTTGTCTCCGTATGGCACACATTTCTGCATACCGCGAGAAGGCATCTTGTATAACAAAAATGTATTGATATCCGCCGTCGGGTTTTCGGTAGAGGACCTTTGATGTCCATTTCAATAACCTCAAATGGTTTTGCTGATGACGGTCTTTTCAACAGGGGAGCTTGAGCTTTAATGTTGACAGGCATTCTTTCAGCACAAACAGTGCAAGATTGCGTGTAGTTTTCTACATCTTTACGAACGGTTTGCCACCAAAACGACTTAAAACCCGAAGCAAAGTTTTCTTAGAACCCTGATGACCTGCCAAATGTTCATCGTGCGCCAGTCTAAGAACCTCTGGAATTAACTTTGATGGTACCACAATTTGTGATCCAACTCCAGGATTTGTTCTATACAGAATATCAGTTGAAGAAATGTGTAATTCTTCTTTAAATAACTGCTTCATGTCCAAAGACAAGCTTGCAGCGGAGGCAGAAATATTCTTTTTTAATAGGTCGTACACTTTGTTAAGCAACGGGTCTCTCCTTTGTGCTTCCCTGAACTTATCTGCTGACCATACATCTTCAGCCCAGGCAACACACTTTTGTGATAACGACCTCACAGCACAGTCGGGAATTATCTTTGTCGACTGCACCATATTCTATGTTGTTTTCACACCAGTATTCATCCTGAGGTTCCAAGCGACTCAAAGCGTCCGCCACTTTATTTGTTTCACCATTTATATATTCTACACTAAACGAGTACTCTTCCAGCTCCGCAATCCACCTGGCTCTTCGACCCCAAGGGTCTTTAACAACCGATCTAAATTGGAGGGGACGATGATCCGTTCGTACTATGAACCTCGTTCCAATCAAATGGTGTCGAAAATGTCGTATCGCCATAACTATAGCGAGAAACTCACGGTCATAGGTAGAATACTTTCTTTCTGTTTTGGTCAGAACTCTGCTAAAATAAGCTACAGGTGTCACACCGTCTGGAGTGCTTTGTGCTAATTCGGCTCCAGTTCCTACCGTTGAGGCATCCGTTGTAAGTATAAACATCTGAGATGGGTCAGGATGAGCTAGCACCGGAGCAGACATTATCTTGTTTTACAAAGTAGCAAACGAACTGTCGCATTCAGGTGACCAATGAAAAAGTTTGTCACCTTCTAATAACGATGTAAGTGGTTTAGCAATTGTTGAATATTTCGGAATAAAACGTCGGTACCAACCGGTCATACCCAAAAATGACTTGACCTCTTTAATTGAACTCGGTCTCTGAATTTTGGCAATCGCCACTGTCTTTTCTGATTTTGGACTAAGGCCATTTGCACTCACTCTATATCCACAAAAAACAACTTCAGTCATACCAATCTCACACTTTTTTCCATTGACTCTCAATCCATGACTTTGTAATGTCTGAAGGACTTGTTCTAGACGTTCTAAATGTGAATGAAACGAGTCAGAGAAAACACACAGATCATCCGTATATAGCACTAGCTGTAATGGTGACATATGACCTAAGATTGAATTCATCATACGGCAAAATGTAGCTGGTGCTCCCTTTAGTCCAAATGGCATTCTGTTGAATTCCCATAATCCAGACTGTGTACTAAAAGCAGTCTTTTCTTTATCTTTCTCTGCAATGGGTATTTGGAAATAGCCATGCGCTAAGTCGATTTTACTAAAAAAACCGTGCTCCAGCCATAGATTCAACAGCTTCTAATAGATTTCCCGTGGGAATGGCCGTATCTTTAGTTCTCGCATTTAGAGCTCTATAATCAATGCACAAACGTAAAGTTCCATCTTTTTTCGTACCGGACATACTGGTGCAGCAAACGCAGACGTTGAAGGACGTATAACTCCTCGTTGGTGAAGATTTCTTACCTCTCTGCAACCTCCGCTCTCCACTTTGTTGGCAATCTACAAAAGCAGCATGTCACATGAGCATCATCTGTTAACGGAATTGTATGCTCCATTTTTTTGCACTTCCCTCATTTTCTTCATATGAAAATACGGTACGATAACGCTTGAGCAATCTTTCTAACTGAGTCCTTTCCACTTGCGTCAACTTGTCTCCAAAAGTTACCTCCGTCCAAGGTTTACCCCTACATCTGGAGATTTACCACGTTTAATTCCATTCTGATTATTAACAACGGCCGCTTCCGAAAATTCTGCAATATTTTGTTCCTTATACACTGCTATAGGAGAAGACGTCAAATTGCAAACTCGGACAGGAACCCTGTTTTGATTACCTCCAACTGCAATCGTATCGCAACCCAACAAACCAGATCTTTCGCACAAATCTTCTGTTACCTCAATAATACCTGTCCATTTCGTTGGTATGGCAGAACGAACTTGACCCCATATAGTCATTTCTTGTCCTGGAGGAATCGTCATGTGGACCGGTGCAAATACTCGCCCAAATTTTACCAGCTGAACAGAGTGTTGAATGGTGTCAACCTTCTCGAAACTTGATACTTCATCTCCGTCAATACACAATTTCTTATTGGCCACATCAATCTGTACCGCTAGAGACGACAGCACATCGGTTCCCAATATTCCATAAGGAATTCCTTTAACCACGTAAAAGGAGGCACGAATACCAGGAGATCCTAGCTGGATAAATTCATTCACCATACCTTTACATCTAAGTATCGTGCCATCGACCATTACCGGTTGGCGGGCGACCTGCCGTGTCATTGCCAACTCGTTTCCCTCAACGACATCATAGCCTATTAAACTCACATCAGCTCCCGTGTCAACGAGGAAAGGGCATTTCTCTTTACCAATTATAGCTGTTACCATTATGAAACCATGTACATTAGTTGTCAGGTTTGTAACATGACTTTGCTTACCGCTACCTCGATGTACTGGAGCCTGTGCCGTGCAATTACGGGCTACATGTCCTGGACGTAAACATCGATGACAATCGTGCAAATGGGGACAATTGGGACGAATATGGTTAGGATCGCCACAGATGAAACAAAATCGGCCAGATGTTTTCTGCATTCAAAGTCTTTCCGTCGTCGACCGCGACCGCGACCCCAAACAGACTTCTGTCGGCTACCGGAAGCCGAATCAACCGCACTGACATGACCAACGCCATTGGCATCCGCCGACCTGTCAAATGTTAATGATCGGCAATTATGACATCGTGTATCTTCGCCGGTTGACAAATGACTGGAACCAGACGATTGACTGAAATCACGTGAAAGTGCCGGCATCGTCCCGCTTGGTTTTCTCTCACCGATACCTGCTATATGTAAACGATGTACTTCTTCACTTAATTCTGCCACTGATTTTAAAGCTTTCTCCACTCAAACGGAGCTGAACTTGGAACTCATGCGGCAACCCTTCCAAAAACGCGTCTTGAGCCACTGTAGTTACCGAATCCAAGTCAAAACTAGGGTAAGATAAACAAACAAGTCGTTGAACATCATGACCAAACGCACCAACAGATTCTGCAGTAACAGCCCATTTTCGTCATCGTAGGTCAGTGACTGCCTGCATGTGATCTGCTCCGCCACGTAGAAACTCACGTTTTAGCGAACTGACGATTGTGTCAAAACTTGTTTTGTCGTCCACCGACAGGTGTTGGTAGTTATCAAATGCAGCCCCTTCCAATTGTGGTGCTAGAGCGAGAGCCTTCTTTTCTCCAAAAAACCCCTTCAACTGTGACCAGACAGTAACGCGATCCAGAAATACCAGCAAGTCATCATAACCTCCAAAGGCTGTAGGTACACAATTGTCCATCCTGTCACCAATGTAATGTCTTTGGCACGCGCAAGTGAGGGTTATCAAGAATGAGCTATTATTAAAACGCTGCAGACTAAATGCATCACTGCAGTATCACGTGACCATACACTACATTACAATGTGACTGTAATTGTTGTGTCGCTGTGTTTAGCCTTGTGTTTCTTGGCATTGTCTGTAAAGGAACAAGGAAAGTATGAAGATGCAATTGAGAGGTTAAAAGAGGGGCTGGAAATCTATCGAAGTCTGGAGCCCGATCATGAACTTGATGCTGCAAGAGGTGATCAGTAGAACATATCGATTTCTGTCATATAAATTTTATTTATTTATTTAATTAATTGAGAGACAAGCAATGCACGTACTAGTGAATGGTTTGTAAAGGTCACATGAGTCATGTGAGTAGCATGTTGAAATGGCATTTTAGTGTGTTGGGTTAAGCAGTGGACTCTGCAGTATTAGGTAACTAATATGTGATAGGTAGATCGTCGTTGGTAGATCAATGTGGCATGTTAGACATGAGGCTTTAGAAGACCTTTACAGATAACTGACAGACACTTGCTGATATGGGCAAGTATATCAATTTTGTAGTATTTGTAGTACATGTTGGCTGACCCTTTGAGAACAATCTTTAACTCACATGGTTGTGTAGCTGCATGGACTGATAAAATTGTGTGCAACTTTGTCACAACGGCACGGCACCCTATGTAAGATCGTCATGCGTCCATGTGAGTTCCTCATGCAATTTGTGTGAAACAGCCGCTTCCGCGTGAGATTATCCTGATTTTCATGCGGGACAGACTAGTCCGCATGATCTTCGCATGAAACGTAAGTCCGTTCCAGCTCTGCACGAGTAATTGAGCTGCGCATGAGTAATTCAGTTCTGCATGAGTAATTCAGCTCCGCATGAGCACTTTGCGTGAGTATAGTTGAATGTAACGTACGCTATGACTGATGGTAAGGGCTAGATATTCCGCTGACTTGCCTTTTGTTGCCAAGTGCAGTGTAGACTCATCAATGTCTCATGTAGAGACCTTTAGACATGTTCAAGTTCAGTCGGTCGCGCACATTATCCATCTCGCCAATGTAGGTGCCTACCAGACTAAGTCAAAGAAATCTTCAACATCGCATGTGTTATGAGGAATTGAGTCGGCGTTAAAAAGACCCTTTTTAATGCGTTAAAAGAGTCTTTTTACAAAGTAGCTGTCAAAAAGTCTCTTTGTAACACCGACTGACACGGACTGAATTCTTCATAGCTTGTGTTAAATAAAGTATCTGTGTTAAATTCAGTCTGGTGTTAAAAGAACAATGCAGAATAGTTTCCTCGATCACTGGATTAGGTGTAACTTTTTAACACACGTGCCATTAGCTTAGACTGTTTTCTTCAACGTACACTGTTAAATTCGGTCAAATAGTGCGCGTTAGACGTTAGACAAAGTGGCACCTTCTTCGAACATTGTACACATTACAATGTCATAGAGTAATTGAAATAACCTTAATCGGTAATAAATAGGTTATTATATTTAGTCCGTGCTAGAGAACGCTATACTGTAAATCTTTCTAGCACATTTGTTGCAGAGTTTGAATTCGTCTCTAGTTAGTTCATCTCTAGATAGTGCAAGTCCGGTTGACACGTGCACATCTACACAAGCAATCTGAAATATTGTGTAGAGCTTCTCTGAACTTGTCGCCATAACCAACACAAAGCAGGAGCATACTACGCTGATGTGACTGTCAAGTGAAGGCTCTAAAACAGGTCATGCATCTTACCCTACAAAGCAATGAGAGCGGATGTCGGTTACAGTTCAACGAAGAAATGGCCATTTGCCTAACGTCTAACGTGCTATCTGACTGAATTTAACAGTTTACATTGTTAAAAACAGTTGGGGCGAATGGTACGCGTGTTAAAAAAGTCTAGACCTAACTGAGTGATTGAGGACACTATTATACATTGTTCTTTTAACGCCAGACTGAATTTGAAACCGATACTTTATTTAACACGCAGACTGCTGAATTTAACACAACACATGCTCTGCAGAATAGACGAGGGAATTCTATATCTGTAAGCATGATAGCCTGTCGGGAACCAGATGTCAGTGTTCTTACCATCGCTATGGAGTGACAAAAGCTGAATCATAAGGTAGTCTATGTGTACAAGTCTCTGCCCGTGATCTTGCCCTCCTGCACAATGCACGACACCAGAGAGCTCACCTATAATGGAACGACACCCTAGATCATTTGCATGAAACACTAACTCTAGAGTACTACTTTCTTTCAGACAGCTTTCCGTGATGACTTTGAGAAAAGCTGCAGAGAGCGCGCTGTCGTAGGCAGATCTTGCTGTACATTCCGACACGTACTACGAAAGAGGAAGTCAGAAAGTCATTCAGATGCCAAGAACAGGAACTCTTGCATCGGACTCATGCGAAACTTCTACAATTGATGTATACGTCGATTATGCAGATGCTCATGCGATCGAAGATCGTGCCATTCCACATGCGATGCCTTATGCGATTTTCCGAACTCTGTAAATGAATGTTTGCTCATGCGACCGCATAACAATCTTATGAGATGCTCATGAGACACTCATGCGAAGATTTTACATAGGGCTGTTAGGCGACATCATTGTCTCAAAATTCTGTATCAGTAATTTCATTCTTTTCTTTTACAGAACGTGATGTTGTTTATCTTTAAGTTTCATGTTGCAGTTAATTAGTCATCTGTTCCTGTTTTATTGATATATATTTTGAATTCAGAATTTATGTTTGTTTTGCAGCTGTTTGTGAAATTGCAGAATGTCTTTTGCATCAGTTTCAAAGTACACAGGCAGAAGATTTGTTAAGACAAGTTACTGCTGTTATACTTAGCAAGGTTGGCAACCATAACAAGGCCTTATGTGAGTCTGTTTTGTGAAATGTTGTTTTGTTGTATCTAATTGTTTGTATGAGTAGATTGTGCTTTGCTGGCTTGTGCAGTGAAACTAAATGAAGGAAACGAAAGAGAAGTGACAGATCTGCTGGAGCAGTCTATCGAATGGGCTGATGGCATCAAGAAGGAGACAAACAAGGCAAGAGGTAAGTATAGCTAGTAAAGTTACAAGATGTAAGGTGTTTTACTTCTAGTTTTCAGAATTGCTTACAGAGATGAAACTAACATTGTGTACAAGAATGTTGATTCTTTAATTATGTCTTCTTAATTAATTAAGGCACTTTCATATTATTTGCAGCTGACCACGTGTTTTCCATCTGTACTTGATTTCTTATGTTGGATGCACTTGACATTTGACTATTAGTAGGTTTTCAATCGATAGAATAAAACAAGTTTCTAATAACTCATTTACATAACAATAACAACAATAATGAAAACTATGGTATATTTCAATTACAACCATCTACACAATACAATAACAACTGTACCTGAAAACAGAAAGCGTATGAATTTGTCTGTTTTGCAGAGTTAACCTGATGGATTGGATGAAAGACTTTTGCAATAGAGAGTAGATTCTTCGGTTTTAATTGATGTTAATGTTCTTGAATTTGACATACTTCAATATTGTTTATATATATATATATATAGTGACATACACAATTTATTTTAAGGTAGAGTTTGTTGACAAAATATAGAAGTGTTGTGTCTGCTGTCTGTGGTTCGATTACTAAGGAGATCTCATGGACTTAATTAACTTAAGACAACTAAAGTTTCCATCCAAATGGAATAGGAATTAGAAAAGATTTTCCCTTATGACGTATTCCAAAATATGGATGTGTTTTTCTTGTATAGCTGCATGTGATTTATGTAACTAAATTTGTTGATTTTGTAACTTACTTGCTGTAGTTGTGATAACTACTATGAGATTGACATAGTCAAACATAAGGTGATAGGATAGCTGGTTATTACTTGCCCTAGCACTTCCTTTTTGTTGGCTGCATGCATGCCCTCCAAATAGGCTATCAAGTAATGAGCTCCAGTCCTGTGACTTGCAGTGTCTGTAAATGATTATTTGTAACAATGTTGTCAATGGTGATGATGATGGTAGTGGTTGTGGTGATGATGATGATGGTGGCGGTCACAGAGGTGGGGCAGTGGTGGTGGTGATGATGATGATGATGATCATGATATAGACTTTGAGATAATTATTGAATTTCTCAGAGTATTTAAGGGTTTGACGTATTTTGATTTGGTTGTTGTCTTGTGTAGTGCTGAGTGAGTTGGGACAAGTATACATGCTTCAAAAACGCTACAGTCAGGCTGAGAAAATACTGAATGATGCAGTGACTCTTGACAAACAAAATCCAGTGAATTTAGTGCACCAAACTGCTCTAAGTGAGATACAGTAAACAAGAGATTTGTTTGTTAATAATTCTGGTTGTTTCGTTTGCTCAGTTCATTGCCGTATTGCTGAGTGCTTTACAGCAAAAAGGAAAGACAAGAAAGCCATGACATTTTTTTGTCTGTCACGAGATACTTCAAATTTAGCAGTTAATCACCCTTTAAGAGGCAGAAGTAAGCCAATCTATAATGGTCTTTTATATTGATCTATTTGATATATTGAGGCATGCAGTCAGTTGGCTTTACTTGTCAAGATTGTGTATCAGAATAATTTGATTCTCTGTGGCACTGTATGTTTACGTTGTATCATGTAGTTTCTGTAGTTTTTTGAGATTCTGACTTGTCTGTAATATATTCTGTCATTATTCATTATTTTTACTAGAAGATATGTGGTCAAGCTAGTTGCCTTTAAAGCAAGAGTAGTATCAGTCGTATGCTGAGTTTACCGTCCCCTTTTGGTGACCCCACCGGCTTGCAAGGAAGTACCTCAATTTGCTTCAATATGGGCCTCTCCACTGGGGGAGATCTCAAGGGGGGTCTCTCTGCATTAAAAGAGACCTTCAAGGCTGTTTGGAACTGTATCCCCTTACATAGCCATCTTTATTGTGATGGTGCACTTTGTGGCTCGAGGCTAAAAAATAGACACTGCAGCCCATACAAAAGGAATGGTAATTGATTATTACATTACCAATGGAAAGTTTTGTAATTTACGATGGGGCACAACAGATGACATGGTGTGGCTTAACTAAGCTAAAATTGTAATAAAAAATAATTGCCAGATTGGTATCTGGATACCATTGCTAGTGTTTTGTCAACTCATTGTTATATGTTTCATGGCATAGCAATAATTAAAGCACTGTGAAAGTTCTGTATACTAATGAATTTATACTAAAATTAGTCATTAGCAAGCTGTTCACAACCAGCATTTTGTGTGGCTGCTTTGTAGCAGAAATGTTTAAAATACACAGCTGTATAGTTTATCGAGATATCTTTGTGAATATGCAAAGCAGTAAAGCATTACAGCGCTTCTGTCCCAGTGTAGTTTTCACCTCTGTCTTGACTGACTTGATTGCTTTTTTCTTCCTCCACCTAGGTTGTTGCAATAGCAATTATTACTACTTAATAACTACTTTATAATAGTCTTTATTTCTCTTTTTGTTTAAAACCGGTAGGAGACTAGAAAGATGTTTAAGTAGATTTTCTTTAACAACTTTAATTACTCTACCTTCTTGTCTTTAGTTTTATTTGAAAAAATTATTTTTAGATAGGATGTCTTTCCTGAATGCATTGTTTATGAGCTAAGCTTCATCCTCCTACCACCAAGGGTTTGTTGCGACAGCTTCGCCTTCTAGGCCATACATACACTTGAGCAGAGCTCTGGGGCTTGAGTTAGTTTTCTCTTCACCAACTTGTGTTTTAAAAGCTCAAAATAACATACTCTAGGAGCACGCAGGTTTTCACATGTCTGCTAATGATTTTTATTGTTCTAAACTAAACTGTTTCAGCTAGGCAACTTTAAACACTGAACAAATTGTGCAACAACCAGTAAGTGTAGGAACTAAAAGCAATGGTGGTCCCAAATGGGGGCTTGTGCCCAGTGTGCTGCCTTCTGCATGAATTCACCACTGGTTATCAGTTTAACAACAAGGTTTCAGACGGTTGTAGAGAATATCAGACCGAAAGCTTTAATTGTCTTTCCTCGCACCACATGAGAGACAATTATGGAGTGAGACAATTAGAAAGACAATTGATGGAGTGAGTTGGCATTTAGTTGATGGATCTCTGTAGTCTCGACACAGTTTCCAACACATCACAGTTCTGTGTCTTTGTATGTGCATTCCATTCTTGTGAACAGCCAAGGGCTTTCGTTCTTCCATTTCTTGTTAAAGCCATATTTGTTGTTGCAAGTAGTTGTTTCTTCTAGCTGTTTCTCCAATATTTTGCTAAACTTGGCTTGAGTATGTCTCTCGTTTTCAGAGCTGGAATCTGAATTTCACATGGCAGTCTGTGGTGTGATTCATCAATGGAGAGCTGGATGCCAGTTTCTAGTAAATTTGTGCAGAAACACCAACATACATACCCTAAATATGCTAGTAGAGATTGGTGCTTTTTCCTCCTTTGCTGACTGTTCCTGCTTTTTTACTCAATAGCATGGTATGCATTCTGAACACATGCATATGAGTAGCTTTGTTTGTGCTGGTCACACATCTCTACCTTAGCCCTCAAAGCTCCAAGATATCACATCGGCACAAAACGTAACGTGCGACAGTTTAGTACCATGAAACTGACTCTCGAGAATACATAGCCACTGGTTTGCTGTGAAGCCTTTATATTTTGACTCTTGTTGTGAAGATGCCCAGATTTATTCGATCACAGCACTAGAGGATCCACAATGTTTGGGCAGGGCACTGGGAAGGTGAGGCAGGGTGTTGCGTGCCTTGCTCAAGTAACCTAGCTGGTTCACTGATGGATTCTGTTTGCAGAAGAATTCGAAGAGTATATGCATGCTATTTCAGCACCTTTGTTGTCAAGCTAATTTATTGACCAAGTGTTGCCAAGCACAGTTAATAACGTACGCACTTACTCAATGAAGCTTTTTATCTGTGTACCATCAAGAGTTTCAAGACTGTGGAAGGCTTGGCGCACTCTTGCTTTAGGAGACTTGTTCTTTTTTTATATAGCACAGATGTATTGAACTTGATCCATGGCTGGTCCAATTGAGGGATGAAACCCCACTTTTTTAATTACTATTTCTATTTTTGCTTTGTTTGTTTTGGCTTTCTGTTTTGTCTTGTTCTTTTTCTGTGTTTGAACTCATGCCTCCAGTGCTTCAGTATGGTACACTAACAATTGCAACATGTAGTGTAAATGTATCTAGATAAATATAGATTGCATGACGTATAGAGACCAGCACATACGTGTAACCGGTATTCGAATGACAGGGTACTCTTTGGATTAGCAGCTAGTGCATATGCTATGAAATCTTGTGTTGAGCAATATAACGCATCTAATCCACTACGTGAACACAACTCGGTCTCCCCTCAGCACACAACATGACAGCACTGCCGAGACTTGTTGAAGTGACGACTGTAACCTTCCCTCATTTGTGTGCTATTAGAATGAAATCATTTTGCTAATCACATCTCAGGCACCGGATGGTAGCATATCTGAGATGATGAGATAGCATAAAGATTACTATAAGGATACTGACTATTGACTCATGTAATTGAAATTGTAAAAGTGCACATGTGGAAACATACAGAGAAACCACTTGACGGAATTTGTAGCAAATTGGAAAGTGATTCAGAAGTCTTATTTTGTATATGGACATGCTAATGTGTTCATACTAAGGCGAACACAAAGTCTTTCAAATAGTTGCAATAGAACTGATCAATTCCATTGTTGGGATATTGAGCTGCTTTGTTAATTAAATGTTGCACTTTCAGAGTATTTTAGTATGTTGTGTTGTCTCTCTCTTTCTCTCTTCTTTCCTTTCATTCCTTTAGTGGGGCATAAACAACAACTCACTCTTGTACCATAGACCAGAATGCACTACCTATTTCCCCATCATGACATCACTGTCGAGGCTTGTACAAATCCAGCTATAAACCTGGTTTCATTTCTTTGCTATCAGAATGAAATCATTTGTGCCTTGTCAGGTCTTAGGGCAGGGTAGGGCCATTGCCGAAAACGATTGCTGCCCTATATAGCTAGCTATGACATTACCAGAAGAATAATGATCATCGACTTGTGTGACGAGAATAGTTTAAACACCTAGAGAACACTTTCTCAAACTTCTAGAAACTTGGTATGAATTTGGAAAAGTATTCTGAACTTCTGTTTTATAGTACTCTTGTAGCAGTGTACTCTGTAGTTAGTTGTTCAGTCTGCTGTGCTTAGAAAATATTTACAGGAAAGTTGTGGTCATTTTGTGTGTCTTTAACTGAACACAAAATTTTAGGTTTGTTTGGCTTGGGTAAAATCCTTGTTCAGCAGAAGAAATGGAACGAAGGGCAAACTGTTCTGAGGGAAAGTGTGAGTATTTTGAGGCAATTGTTGCCATTTCATCCATCTACAATAGCAGGTTGTGTGGATATGTGAATAAATGCGAATGGTGGGAATTGTCTGAACTAACAGCACTATCTTATTGTGTATGTCATAGCCATTCTTGAACTTAGCGACTGTTTAAGAAAGATGAACAAGCATAAAGAAGCTGCGTACCTTTTGACACAACCAAATGAAGTCTCTTTGTATCAAGAAGGTATGCAATCCTAATGTCTAATGACGTTGTCATGTTCCTCGATTTATAATGATGCATTATTAATTATTCTTATCTGACCTGTCAACTGTTTTGTAGCAATTTACACTTATAACTTGTAGAAGTAATTTACGTAAAGGCTTCAAATTGGTTGGTATTAATATTAAACTGGTAATTTTATTTAATTTTAAAAAGACTATAGCCATTATTTGCTGCATTATGATAGTTCCAAATTGTATTAGCTATCATATGGAATTTATTGTATTTCTTCTGTGTGCCAGTGTAATACATTGCATTCCAGAAGTAAAGAGGTCACTCTCGACTTTGAGTGTGTTGTGTGTATAAGCATGGGGTTCTGATGATGTTGTTGTTAGGTGTGCAGATGTTCAGCGAGAGCTTACTGTAATTTGTTTGTTTCCTGTGGAGATTGCACATGTAGGAGACTGGATATGAGAATTTAGCTGACCACTACATTTTTGGCATTAGATGCAGAAGGAGTCAAAGTTTTGCATAAACCATAGGAGTCTGTAAGTGTGTGAGTTTATTGATATCTTTCATATTGGCACTTGTGGTATTGCCACAACTGCAAGCACAGATAGACAATCCCACCTATTTCAAGAGATTTTGTTGATGCTGATTTGGTATCTTGAGTGTAACTTTATTTCTTTATGGTCTTGACAAACAGATGACATAGAATGGGACAATTATAGTTTACAATGATGATCAAAATACTAAGATACTGTCTGTTGAATATCGCACTGACTCCTTGTATGATTTATGTCAGTAATGTTACTTGTTGCTGCACAGTAATAGTAAATTCTTCAAGCTGTGTAAGGTTGATACGATTAGTTGTACTATATATACTTTTGTACAATAAACGTTATGATGCTTGAACAACTACATATAATTTTGATTTCTTGCTTTGTGATTATTGTACAATATGCTAGTTGTTTTTAAAATGAGCTTTGTATTGAAGAATCATGATATCTCTAGATATTGGCATGACAAGTCAAGTTGATGATTTACAAAAAGAAATCACTAAGCTTCAACAAAGGAATGAAGCCAACCAGCAGCTCTTGCTAGTTAAAGAGAATGTTCTGCAAAGGGTTATTGTGGAGCGTGAAGAAATGGAGAAACAGCATCAACAGCAGTTAGTACAGATGAGAACTGAAATAGATCAAATGAGTGCAATGTTAGAAGACCGGAGGAGGCAGCTGCAACAGCAGGGAGAAGAAGTAGAAGAACTAAAGGCTTCACTGGAAGAAGAGAGAAAGCTGATCAATCCTTTGAGGCAAAAGGTGCAAGACAATTACATAACTATTCAACGCTTGACGACAAACTTAGAGCGAAGTGAAAGAGCAAGGGAGCAGCTACAACAACTTCAACGCCAATATGATCGTGTTTTACAGATCAGTGGTGATGATTTGATTATGACAGGAACAATCTTGGGAAGAGGAGCATATGGAGGTCACAATGATAAGATCATTTATTGCCATTCGTGTGTGTGTGTGTGTGTGTGTGTGTGTGTGTGTGTGTGTGCGCGCGCGCGTGTGTGTGTGTGTGTGGTGCTATAGCTCTGTTGGGTAGAGAGTTATCTAATAGAGTGTTTACACGGAACCTTGAACGGTTGCAAGTTCAAGTCACAGTGATGGCGAGTTATGGCATAATTTCCTTAAGCAAGAAACTAAGACACATTTGCTTCTCTTGACTCAGGAGTATAAATGAGTACCTGGTCATTGACTAGGGTCCTAAGCGGCCATCGGCTGTGACGTGACATCAGCCACTGGAGTCCTGGTGAGACTTTGGGTGCTCACACCACAGTTGGCTTCACAAGTCAGTGTTCCTACGAGTGCCTGGCCCGGCTCCAGGAGTTTGCTAGCGCATGCCCAGAGTTCCCTGAATAGCGTACAGGCCCAACTTAGCTGGGGGCGTGACCTCTGAGAGGCAGCTCCTCACAGTTAGGATTTTTAGGTTTACATGTGTGTTGTGTGTGTGTGTGTGTGTGTGTGTGTGTGTGTGTGTGTGTGTGTGTGTGTGTGTGTGTGTGTGTGTGTGTGCGCGTGTCTATATACTTTTTCTATTATAGAAGTTGGTGTTGGCATGTGGATGGGTGTATCAGTTGCTGTCAAAACATTTTATGATTTTCTTCGAGCTGATGAGTTGAACGCTTCATTTATTCATCGAGAAGTGTCCGTGTCTAGTTGTGTTCATCACCCTAATGTCTTATCTGTTTGTGGAGCTATCATTGAGAATGAAGTTCCTCTTCGTATTGTCATGGAGCTGTTAGAAGGTTCACTGAGAGATGTGATCAAGGCCTCACGCAGAAGTAGAAGCTATTTGTGTATGAGGGAGCAAGTGGATATAGCTGTGGGATGTCTGTGTGGTGTGATGTATCTTCATCAGCTGCAACCTCCTCTTTTGCACGGAGACATTCGTTCTACTAACATCTTGGTTAGCAAGACCATGGAAGCCAAAATTGGTGACTTGGGTTCGACTCGTTTTGCCAGCGACAAGCTTTCTGTTGGTCCTCTCAGTGTAGAATACATTGCACCAGAACGAATGATGAAGAGTTCTGATGGTCAGGATAGATCCAACACGACACAAGCCGACGTGTACAGCTTGGGTGTCACATTGGTTGAGTTGTTCACAGGTGAAGACGCAAAGAGAGTTGTGCGTGACTCTCAGTTTTTGGCTGTTGCTAACATTCAGCTTCAAGACATTTGCTATGCTATGGCTGCTGATAATCCACATGATCGTATTTCGGCTACAGAAACGCTCAGACGCGTGAACGCTTTGAAGCAGAATGATGGGTACACAGCATGTCCTCCCAAAAGGATGGTGAAAGGCAAAGAATGCACTGAAGACGAAGTGACTCTTGTCGACATGCAGTGGATATGACTTTGAATCACTGACTTTTGATGAGTTTGTTTGACTCTGGTTTGTTTCAGCTTTATGTAAGTTTACTGATTTTGGCAGAAATATTCAATAAGAAAATGATGCATGTTTGCAATGTATTATGTGATATGAGGTGACAATTCGTAATGGTGTTAATGTATTTTACAGTTTTCTTTTTGTCTTTCCATGCTTTTTACTTTTTTGTTGCATATACTTATATTAGATACTTGTACGCACTGACAAGTTTGGTATCTTTCCTAAATCAGACGTTGCTGCATGTAGCTTTCATGATCAATGATAACCAAAGTTGTTTCACAGTCAATTCAAGAAAAGTGTATAATCTGATGTTAAAGTTAGATATAAAGTGTATTATAATATTTCAAATTATGTGTAGTCATAAGTACGCGCTTTATGCAAATACAAATACATTTAGGTTCAAAGACTACAGTTGTATGGGCGACTGTATACAGCTAATCGTTGTAGCAAACTCGACCAAGTTCTTCTTGTATAGGGTCAATCTCACATGTCAGATGTGAAAAATCGGAAATTTGCCTTTTCAACGTTTAAAAGTGAACTACCCCATGGTTTATAATTCCTTGGGTACCATCTGTTTGTAGGTACGAATGGGTGCATGAGCCGGTCTTGATTCAAACTGTCCTGATACTTCCTCACCATTTCAGACTAAAGTAAAGTCTTCCACACGTTGATTTCCTTCTTCGATTGTCAATGCTACTTTCAACGATTGAAGAGAAACTGATAAGACACCTTAACTGCGAAACTTTTGAGAGACGTAAGAATTGCGGGCATTTAGAGTGTCGCTTTTTAGAGTTTTTAATGAACTGATATGATTCGGTAACGAATCTCTTTAGTGTAACTTAGCTAGAATGTGCTGCAGCACAATGACTACCTATACGTAAGACTGCGTATACGTTGGGACAGCGAAGAGATGGAAACATTGCCCGTGTAACTACTATAGGTGCATCCCTCGATATATCTGGCCACGGGTTATATAAACAGTGCTCGAATTAATGTTTCAACGTTGTCCGGACATAGGCTCACGTAGCCAGCCCCTCCCCTTTTGATATCAAAAGTGGGAGGGGCTGGCTACACAAGACTAAATTTTTAATTGATTGGACTTCACAGCTAGAGTTGGTTCAAACATATTTTCCATCTTAACTAACTTACTCAGGAGCATCAAAACCTGATTTTAATTTGTTTGGTTTAAAGCGCGTTAATAAAAAGGCAGCCAAATTTAACATGATAAGTGCAAAAGATCAGCGTCACCATGCATTATGATATCCATAAACAGTCAACAGCTACATGAGCACAAAAGTTCAGTAAGGTATCACAAAAGCTGAGGCAATTTTTGCCATTTTTGAAATACACAACAGTGGAAATAATTCTTCATTTTTACAACGACGCTAGACAAGACATTTTAAAGCAGTCCAGCCATAGGTAGACCAGTTCTCGCCTATAAACAGCGCTAAGTATCCAAAAGTCAACGGAGTTTGAGATAGAAGTCAGACTAAAATGGTCTCCCACAGATTGTTTTTCATGACTTGTGATTTAAGTCTGTGGATTAAGCGACATTCGAAATTTTCTATAACGAGATACGTAAGACAAAATGTATAAAACTAAATTAATTAATAGTAAAGCAGAAGTTGAGACATGTTCTGTACTGATCATAAGCACCTAGATTCTCTGTTAATTAACTATTAATTAGCTGTAAAGCAGCTTGTACTAATTGTTGTATCAGAGAGTAAATCAGTTACTACTTAGGCTTAAACTGTCACTAAATTGTACAGGTTACATGTACAACGTACAAAAGTGGTGCTTTTCACAGTCAATCCAGAAAAATTGTACATACACTCTGATCTTCATACTGTTAAAGTTAGATGTAAAGTGTATTATAATATTTTAAATTATGTGTAGTCATAAAGTACGCGCTTCAATCAAATGCAAACACAAAACCTTGAGCTTCAAAGACTACAGTTGTATGGGCGACTGTATACAGCTAATCGTTGTAGCAAACTCGACTATGTTCTTCTTGTATAGGGTCAATCTCACATGTCAGATATGAAAAATCGGAAATTTGCCTTTTCAACGTTTAAAAGTGTACTACCCCATGGTCCCTAATACCTTGGCTACCATTTGTTTCTAGGTGCGAATGGGAGCACGAGCCGGTCTTGATTCAAACTGCCCTGATACTTTTTCACCATTTCAGACTAAAGTAAAGTCTTTCACATGTTGATTTCCTTCTCGATTGTCAATGCTGCTTACAACGGTTGAAGAAAAACTGATAAGACACTTTGACTGCGAAACTCTTGAGAGATGTAACAATTGCGGGCAAAAGTGTCGCTTTTAGAGTTTTTAATGACCTGATATGATTCGGGTAGCAAATCTCTTCAGTGTCTAACTTAGCTAGTATGTGCTGCAGCACCTATAGGTAAGACTACGTATACATTGGGGCAGCGAAGTGGTGGGAAGATGCCTGTATAACTACTATAGTAAATGCATCCCTAGCTATATCTGGCCTCGGGTTGCATAAAGATGTTTCACTTCTTGACCGAGCGACGTCTCTTATCGACAAGTATATTGCAGTCGACAAACAAAAATTGAGTATTGCTCGATTCTAGTGGTACACACGGTGACTGCGTTAAAACTCTCACTGTCTAATTATACTAGAGGGCTCAACTAGAGCAACACGTCAACGCCCAAAACGAAACAGTTTTTCTAGTTCTACCACAACTATATACCAAAAAATAAGCAACAACCTATTCTCAGTACGGGGCAATTAGCATTGCCCGGTCCAGGACGATATACTATAGCATCCAGCCACATGCAGTCGTCAGGGAACTCAATTTTTTTGTAATCCTATCTGAAGAAGTGTGAAACCGTTAGTTTTAACGAACAACAAGGAGTATACCAGGGGCGTAGCGTGACCTCCAGAAAGGAGGGGATAAAGTTCACGATAATAAGTGGCACGCCCACTTTTATGTACACGTCTACTTTTATCTAATGGCTTCTAATTGACTGAAACAGTAGAATCAGTGGCAGATACAGACTGGAAAAAGGGTGGTGTATATACTATACACAGCTTTGGTCCTCACGCGTATTTTTACAGTCGACAATTTTTACGACCACGCCTATCAATGGCTATAGCCGGTCAAGTCCATGCGACGCTATGCTCCTGAGTATACTGTAGAATTCAAATTAAGACAGCTACTACAACGACTGTCATCTTTCCATTTAGAATAGGCTTTTACTGGATTTCTAATAGCTATCACTATAGTTTCTAATCGCACAGGTCAATGCAGGGGAGTCTGCATGATCCAAAGGAATCAGCGCTAGCCACCCAACACCGCACACTAACACCGGTGACAAACGCATATCTGTAAAGGTGATGAAACAGCCAATAAGAGTAGTACAGGAAATGGGGGCTCTGGCAAGTAGTATATATCTGGCGTCAAATGATACCACCTGCCTCTCCCCATAATTTCGCATCCTCTTCGGATCTCCGCACCTCCTTCGGGGCTGTTCAGCCCCTCGAGTCTGTGAAAATACGGGAGTGTCAGGTGGTATCATTTGTGACCCCAGATATACTACTAGAGCTCGAGCAACCCATTCCGTTGCACCCGCCAACAGGTACCCATATGTTGCAAGAGAACAAGAAAATGTTTGGCAGTCTCGATACTGCCTTGCCAATTTTGTCGAACTATCCAACCGTCTTCTAGGTCGCCTCATTGCTAGCTCTTAGCCACCCAACATCCGCCCTACCGGCCAACCCACATCCAACCTATCGACCAACCCACCGGAGAACCACCATCCAATCTACCACACGAGAGTCGGCATCTATCGAGCATTCCAATTGTCAGTTCCGAGTAGATATGTGGAGAGATCATTTTTGACCATGTCCTACCACGCTACCAAACCAGCTAGTGGAGGTTGCCAAAATGAATCTTGTTCTACGGCGAAGGAGAGTCGTCCGCAATCGACCACGCTAATACGCTACTAGAAGTTGCCAAAACCATTTTGCCTAGTCCTATATATATATATATATATATATATATATATATATATATAGCGAGGTTGAGAAACCATTTGCTACCATGTCCGACCAAGGTGTACAGGTTGCCAACGAAAAAATGTAGACATTGATATACCGGAGAACAGAACGGTTTCGCTACTATGTCCGATACTCTAAAGCTCGAACGCTTAGCCTATGAAGATTATACCCAAGGCACCATGAGATGGACAGAACACCACCATCCAGAACACGTTCGCCGATATGGGTCGTCGTGCACAAAAGGGGATCGCCGAGTATCTGATCGCGGAGGATCCGTACGAGAACAATCTCTTCGCCAACATCTCCAAGGTCGACTTTCTCGACGGAAACCGGGGGTCGACCCATCTCCATCCTCTCGTCGAGTAGCCCGTGTTTGTAAACGACCTATACGCGTTCGGATTCCTCTGTCTAGAGGATACGGTCGCGATTCGAGGAAAGATCTCGTGTACGACGGGCGAAGACGGCTCCGCGCACAGAACATGGTTTGGAAGATACGTACGGCTCGTCGAGATCCTCTTCGTCCCACCCGACACATCGGAGTGAACCTCCTACACACACTGGCACTTGACAACGAGATGGGCGTCAAAATACAAAGCACCATCGCCAAGATCGAGAGGGATAGGATGGCGGCTGCTCGTAGTGCGTGGAAAAAGCGGAACAAGAGCGAACCCTATGGCGTGTTCGTGACGAAGATCGACGTCTCCAACGTATCGATAAACGAACTCCAAAAAGCCTTGCCCCAGATACAACGCAGCCTACACAGCTTCGGCTGTGGACTCTATAGTATCGACTACACCCATGATTTCTCTACAGCTCTCGATCGCAAGGCCTTGGTAGAACACCAATGTAAAGCCCACGGGTTTCGAGTGAAAAGGAAGACAACAACGGATGGGACTTCGACAACCCGACCATCTCGGCCAACACGAAGTCGGTAGGGGAACACGTATGCACGTCGCTAGCTAGCTCGATACACGACTCGGACAAAGGTATACAACAAGATCGCTGCCCGATTCGAAGCGGGGGAGGTGCAGAAAAATTCGGTGACAAGCTGTGCGAGTACGTGGACTTTCCCAACGCCCATCTGCGAAAAACGTTCATCCATCCAGACATCCAAGAACGAGGATGTACACGTATTGAGGTATCGCTCTACGCCTTCGAGGAAGCACGTTGGCCAAGACGACGCCCCAGAATGTTGTAGCGGAGGTTTTCGAACTCGTTCCGCCACCAGAGAATCCGGGACTAAGAAATCGTGGTGCAGCCTCAGGAACAGCAATCGAGAAACCTAGTCGGACAATTAGACCGTTGTATGGTCGTGGCCATCGACCAAGGGGCAAGATCTTCGTCGCATAGAAGGCACACACGAAGACCAAAAGGGCGGCAGGCATCCGCGTGGCACCCTCCAAGACTACCGTGGAAAACAGCAAAGCCTGGAAACGTGCGGTACATTGAGCCGCCGGCAATTTCGGGTTTTGCTTCAGTCCCATCTTTCGAATGGACTTCCTATCCTTCTACAAGAACGACGACGGTAGAGAAACCATAGAGCTGGGCCTACTTCGAAGCCATAGCGAAGCCCTCGACGCGAATAACACTCTGGCTCCGTCCAAGAAAAAGACATGGGTATCTCGAGCCCAACGTACGACTACCGGAGACCAAGTAAGTGTCTTGGATTTGGCGCGAGAAGAAAAGCCACGCGATCGAAGTGGAGAAATCCATGTTCGAGCTAAATCCCATCCCGACCGACAGACAGATCTCGACACTGTCAAAAGCCGGACTGGACCGAAGACTTCAAACGCTCGAGGACGCTCTGGTCGCCGCGAAATGGATGCAAAAGACAAAGGAGATACACTAACAGACCATACAAGCAACCGATTCGATGAGGAAAACCACAAACGCCACGAAGTGGAAGCACTACAAGCCTACATATTGGCCCGAGTGGAATAACGACACAAGTCCGAGACGATAGACGAGAGGGTACGCACAAAGGCGGACAACTATTCCACCAAAGCATCGAGCGTAAACACAACGAAGTACGACATCTTGGGATACGCGGTGCCGAGGAACCCGACGACCGTAGGAAACGGAGTACGAGTGCTCCTAGAAAACGAAAGGCAGGTTGCGCTCGTAGTATGGGCCACCAACAGCATCCACAAACTCCTATTAGCCCAACAACAATATTTCAAGTCCAGAGGTTGTATCCGTTGGCTCTGCGACCAAAAAAATGTTCATTGACGTACTACCAACGGCCACGTTTTTGGCAAACGGCAAAAACATCGCGTGGAATCCCATCGTCGTAGTACAGACCCCGATCCCACCCGGCTCGAGAAAATACAGATCATGGTCGAGAAGGCACATCACGCGAACTAATTGTAACAGGAAACAACCCACACCATGGAACGAGAAGAGCCTCCCAAATCTACAACCCAAGCGATCGACCTATCGGGAGAGTACATATGCACGCGATACTCTTTGACGATGTTCAGTGGACACACAAAACCGATTCGGTTCCTAACACCGATAGACGAGTCGGGCAAGGTTGCGGGCAAAAACGTAATCTTGACTACGCGCTGAATATCACATTGGAGACGAGGACGACTACGCTCTTGGGACATATAGCTTCGTTTGATAAGACAACCGAAGAGTGGCCAGTCTACGTGGAGCGACTTGAGTAAGCATTATTTCGAGGCCAACGGAGTAACCGACGCTGAAAAGCGACGAGTAGTCCTGCTGAGTGTTTCAAGTCCCAGGATCGTACAGGGTGCTTCGAAGCTTAGTCGCACCGGCCAAACCAGGAGACATAACAATGAAGGAACTGGTGGATGCACTGGCAGCCCACTATCGCCCAAAGCCGTTGATTATTGTGCAGCGATTCCAGTTTAATAGCCGCATACGAAAAGAAGGAGAATCATTTGCGAAGTTTATTGCAGAGCTACAAAGGTTAGCGGAGGAATGTGAGTTTGGGACATTTCTACAGGATATGCTAAGCGACCGCCTGGCAGTAGGCATCGCCAATGACAGAATACAGAGAAGGCTGCTGGCGGAAAAGACACTGACCTTTTAAGGCAAGAGAATTAGCTTTGAGACAAGAGGCTACGGAGAGAAACACGAACGCAATCAAACAAGGTGAAACTGGTCAAGTAGTAGCAGCAGCTAAAACACCCACAGAGGAGTCAGTGTACACAACAGGCGTCAGATTACAACGACAACAACAACGCATGGGGCAGTTCAGAAATTACTATCGAACAAGCGAGGTCATGTACCAGAGGACTTTAGCTTCAGAAACACCAAGTGTTTCAACTGCGGAAAGTGGGTCACGTGAAAGCTGCCTGTCGATCCAGGAACAAGAAAGTTACCACAACAAAGCAGCAGGAACCCAGAGTAGAAGCTGAAGTTTCTGAACCAAAAGACAAAACAGGAAAGTTAATTCAACATACTATGTCTGAAGAAACAGAGAGAGGAACCTTTCTATACTACTTTGAGGGTGCAGGGGCAAATAATACAAATTGAAGTGGATACTGGTACATCAGTGAGCCTAATCAGTGAGCAGACATGAAAGAAGTTATGGACAGAACAAGTAGCACCACTGAAGTTGACAGGAATGAAGTTCAGGACCTATACAGGAGACAAGATGAAATTGAAAGGGGAGATACACGTTAAGGTGGATACCCCAGATGGACAACAACTGCAACTGCCACTAGTAGTGGTGAAAGGCAAAGGAGCCAGCTTACTGGGAAGAGACTGGTTACGGTGGATGAGGCTGGACTGGCAGACCATGCATGAAATTAGGACACAGACAAGTAAAGCTGAGTTGCAACAACTGTTGAACAAACATAGAGAAGCTTTTAGTGAAGGACTGGGAGAAATGAAATAGGTAGAAGTGAAAATATATGTGTATGATATTGTTCAACTACGATTCTTTCGTCCCAGACAAGTACCATATGCCCTACGTGAACAAATTAAAGAGGAATTTTTTGTCTTACAAAGGCTGGGATCATAGAGCCTATTCAATATGCAGATTGGGCGGCGCCTATTGTGCCCGTGATACAGAGCACGGGTATGGTCTGCATTTGTGGAGACTAAAGTTTAACGGTGAATCAAGTGAATAAATTAAAAACATATCCAATTCCAACGATTGAAGACATGTTTGCCCGGTTGAGTGGCAGTCAATCGTTTACAACATTAGATTTAGACAGAGCTTATCAACAACTCAATTTGGAGCCTACCTCACAGCAGCATGTGGTGATAACAACCACAGAGGGTTATATCGCTACAACAGGCTCCCTTTTGGGGTGTCATCAGCGTCAGCCATCTTTCAGCAAACAAAGAAAGACTTGCTTCAGAGATACCTGGAGTATTTGTCTACTTTGATAATATCCTCAATACCTTTAGGACACCACATGAACACCTCAACAACTTGGAGCAAATTCTGGAAAAGTTGCAGGAGGCGGAGCTTCGATTGAATAAGAACAAATGCAAGTTTCTGCGGAAAAGGCCAAATATCTGGGGCATGTAATTTAAGGCCTCAGGGTTGCATCCAGATAACAAGACAATTAAGGCCATTACAAAGGCATCAAGACCAAGAAACGTGAGTGAATTGAAATGTTATCTGGGTTTGGTCTCCTACTACGGAAAGTTTTTCCGCAACCTTGCAAGTGTACTAACTCCCTTACATCAGTTGCATCATAAAACAGTAGAATAGACGTGGGCAGAAGTAGTATATAGAGAGCCGGTTCTGAACCACTTGAATCCCTTCAATACAAAAGTCAATTTTTATGGTCTAGTATTTCATTTGGACTCTCCAAATACAAATAACTATTTTTGCACTCCTACCCCATCTATTTTAATCCTCCACCCCCTGTCGCCCGTCCGTGGTTCTAACGCATGTATATATCTTGTCTATCTGATATCTTCCCAAGTCGAGGACGCGCACCCCCACTGGGCGCCATAGACGCGGAAACTCGTGTTGAACGTACTATTAGACAAATGTGATCTAGAGTATATACAAAATGGTGATACCGCTACGAATTCTTGCCGATGCTCAAGCGGTGCGTTATCACGGTTCGACTCTTGCCGAATTTCCTGTGCATGCTCAGAAAGTTTTCGGAGTCTACTGGTTGGGTGTTCAAATGCATCCCAATGGAAGAGATCTCATTGCAGATGGGCGTACCCTTTCTCATAACCGTTATGGTACCTAGCTCGACGACTCGGCGCAACTAATATCCAAGAGGTTATGAACATGACTGTCTATGGAGGTCACACCCACATCGTGCGATTGTGTCATAAATATGGCAAGGTTGAGATCGACAAAGTCATGGTATGGGTTGCACAAGGTGGTCACGAGGAATTCGTGTCACGTTTGGGGTGCTGAAGAATTCAACGCTACCATGGCTCACACCACCGGGTACGGTTACATTAGGATCGTGATCCTATGTCATAAAAAAAATGGGGCGCAACCGACCTCGAATGGGCCATGACATATTCCATGATATGACATAAGTGAAGGGTCCCGAAGAAATCGTACAATTGTGTTACATCTGGGCCGTTATCGTCTTAGATTGAGTCGACTCACTCACATCATCAACATCAGTCCTATAGCAAGGATGTCTTTAATATGTCATCGGATGTCGGTTCGTCGGCCTTCTCGTGGAAACCGGGCATACACCAAAGCTCGTCGTACAACTGATCTTTGGTGACATTCCCGTGCAACAGTGGTTGATGGATTATCTACATCCATATTTTGCACGGGAGATCTCAGGGCACGCAATCCCGAGTCGAGGGCTTCATCACCGATTTTATCATCCTCATGTAGTTCTAAGAGGAATTTCAGCAGCTTCGATGCCAGAATGCAAAGTCCATAGTCGAGTGCCGTACCACTGATATTCTCTAGTCGTGTAGTTTTAAGAGGTACGTGAGCTCTTTAACGGGTGGATTTAAATCGCGCAATGCACAGTCGAGTGCAACCGCACTGATACCCCTTTTGTCGTACAAGTTCACGAGGTATTCGAGTGTCTCCATGGCTATATAACCGGTTATATAAAAAATGTTGCGTCCTATTATATAAATACAAACCTAGGATTTTGTGTAAGTGCAAAGCAGACAATTGGTACTGTATCGGCACTTCCCGCGAACCTCGAGAGGTTATTCAATGTCCAAATTGTGGAACAACCATCCACTAAGACGACGAGTGTTTGTATTGCGCCATCCAACCTTCGATGAAATTGTAATGGGTCGATCCCATACCTAAAAAAGTAAGTGTGGTGCAAAATCTAAAAAAGGTGCGAATAGGAATACGAATGCGTGGGATTTGGTAGCATCCTCGACGCAGAACGACCGAAGTCGGGGTTAAACACCGACACCCTCCAAAGATCCAAATACAATCTCAAATGCCTCCTCCAAAAACAAATTGGAACGATTCGATCTCACCGAGGCTGAGAAGAGGACGGTCGCGACGAGAATTAGACAGATATAGAGAATGTGGTATAGTCTCCACCAAAGAAACTTCATCAAATTGGATTTTATTCTATCCAAGATATTCACGCGAATGGAGCTTCCAGAGCAAACCAGACGATGTACACCCGCCTACCAAAAACTATAATCACCTACAAGAAACTATGGAACACTATCGAAGATCTCGTCCAAGGGTGGCGAGGTCGTTTATGGGCACCCAACTATTGAACGTATCGGGATATCGTTTCCATTTGACCGACGCTTGTCGACCCTTATCCGTATCACCTTCTCGATACGAAACACATCTTGGAACGTCTTTGTAACTCTGGTTCGTAGAAGGAGACCTCTATAGTCTCTCCGTTCCCGTCTTTGATCTTGTAAGTCACCGGGTTGGTGTTCTGTACTTCAACGATCTCGAACAGTTCTTCGGTCCCATTGGGAGTGTTTTTTCAAAGGTCGTCTTCGTTTTAACTATTTGAACTCAATCACCGATTTTGAATTTTGAGTTTTCTACAAATACTTCATTACCGTACAGATGATTACAAACGAGTGTTAGTTTTTTCTGGCTTTGGCTGGTCTCATTTGTATAGATCTGTGATAGGAGGTATTGCATTGTTTCAACAATGTATCCAAAACGTCAATATACCTATAGGTGCTGTTAGCCGAGAAATACTTCCACATCCTCGTTTTCAGGGTCCGATTACCTTCGTTGTAGGTCAAATACCTGTGAATACTATTTTCTATTAATCAGCTATCCATGGTCCTATTGTAAAACTCACCACCACCGTCTACCCGCAAGTTTCTGGGTTTTGGGATGATCGAATCCAAAGCTTCCACGATAGCTTTACCCGTTTATCCCGCAGAGAAATCGACCAAGCGTATTTGTTGAACACGTCGATGATGTTGAGAAGATACTTGACTCCGTCGTTGTATTTCGAGAAAGACTGCATGTCGATGAGATCCGCAGACCACGTGTCATCCACACCTTCCACCCTGACACGTCTCGTCGGAAACCCACGTTTTGCGGGTTTCTGGAGTTCTTCACCGAGTTGGTCCGTCCACAGTACATTTTTTACCTAAACCCATCGTGCCAGGTAGACGCAAGCCTTTCCGGCTCCACCAACAAATATACCTTTGAATAGTGGCTCGATAGTGGTATATGAGATATAATTCCACCCAATCCACGACCCTCGATTTCTTTCCTCGACATAAATCTGGATTTATTGGTTCCACACACCGGGCAAGTAGATCACATTACTATTCTACCGTTCCTTGTCCACGTAGGAGTCGGATTCAATACTGGAGTTTTTCTTTTTTACCTCGCACAGTTCGACACCATGATGCTAAATATATAGTTATATTTAAAATCCTCTACCACACGCCGTTCATTTCCCAGCGACGGAATTTGGGTGAAATCGAGAAGAATATCTTGGATGAAGGGCCGTTGCCACCGACGAATGATAAAGTATAGGCAATAGTGGCCACACCGCACGCTATTTATATCCTGTAGCATACTCGAATTGTACAAGATGCTTTTTCCCGTCTTTCTATATACCAGTAGATAGCTTTCGGAGGGCGCATTAAAAAACTATCAAAGTGTTCCACATCTCATCCCCATCATTGTAGACGGCCACCCAATGGCTGCCATCACCATCAAGTAATCTTCGAGTTTGATGGCTAGAGACTCATTGGCTTTTGGTATGTGGGGTAGGGTGTCTTTACTATACGTTCCTCTATAGTTGGCTATCCACAATTCTCGAGTATCTCATTGATCCGTAAATTGGTTAAAGGTTTCCATGCCTTCGCTTCTTTACCCACGTGTGGATTCGCCTTGTAGACGAGGTCCCCAACGTGGTACTTTACTGGTCCTCGCCTAGACCTTTTGTAATTCCGAGCCTGACGCTCTTGTGCAGCAGCCATTTCCTCTCCTACCGCTTCTCTGGTTGCGCGTTGTCTAACCGTTAGCTCTTCGATATACCATTAAGAATTTTGAGGGTGGTTGAGAGGTACATCCCAAAGAATGTCAGACGGGATACGGGATGACCTGCCGTACACAAGCATCGCCGGTGAAAAGCCCGTTGAGGATTGTTTAGTCTACCGATAGGCGCCAACAACCATTTGCAACCACAGCTCCCAGTCATGTAGGCTTTAGGAACAATATTTGGCTAGCATGTCAATAATAGTGCGCACCATTCTTTCTACTAGACCATTGCACTGTGGATGGTACGGGAAAGTACGCACCTTTCCATCCCCATTCTACGTAGCTCCTTAATGAGGTTGCCTTCAAAACTTCGTCTCTGGTCTGAGTGCAGTATGTGTGGCACACCGTGTCTCGTTATCACACAGTCGATAAGTGTTGTAGCCACCGTTTCGCTCTTTTGGTCGGGCAACACGACTGCTTCTACCCATCGAGTAAAGTAGTCCGTAATAACCAGTGCCTACTGTTGCCTCGTGGTGTGCGTGGTAGCTCTAGAAAATCCATCGCTAGCATTTCGAATGGTCCACCTATTGAACTCAGAGGTGCTCTTGGAGTCGGTATGTCAAGCTTCCTTTTCGCAAACCTCGCAGGAGCAGATAAATTTTTCTACTTCCTTAGTATGCCATGCCCAGTAGTACCTCTCGAGCATGCGGCCTGCTGTCTTTTCCACCTCATGGTGGTCACTCATGGGTTCACTGTGTAGCTTCGCGAGGACCGTGTTCCTAAGCGTGTTGGTCAACACAACAAGTTGTTTGGCTTCCTGGCGGGTTCCCAGGCGTCGTGAGCGGACAAGCAATCCATCCACTATGCATAGTGTCCTCATACCAAACGATAACGACATAGCAAGGGTTACCGCCAGATCTCGCCAGGAAACGTCTCCCGAACTGAACGGTGTCTGCCGCACTCGTAAGCTCGTCAGGTTCCAGGAGATCTCCTGTCATCAGCGTAGTGAGTAACTGAACAAAGGACGAATTCAAACAGTGAATTCCAAGATGACGTGTAATTAACAACGACTAGAACTCGGCGCGAGTGCGCGCTACTATCAGCTAATTGTACACGCATGCGCTCATTGATTGTTCTACACAAGTTATACTGTATAAACTGTATATACTACACAGCAAACTCCCTTTCCTGTGACAAACGTGCCCGACAACTCAAGACAAATCAGGGATAGAATGACATAATTATGACAGAGGAAAGCAACCAACAAAATCAGAATGAGTTCAATCAGGATTGCAGTGTGTCAATTGCAAGAGATTTTCTTGAGAATCTCTGACATGAAAAGACTTAAATGCTGACAGCCGGTACATGGTTGCCACATTTCGTTTGCTGCTGGCCATCATCCTTTGGGATGGGCTACCGAAGACGGTGTGTGTGTGTGTGTGTGTGTGTGTGTGTGTGTGTGTGTGTGTGTGTGTGTGTGTGTGTGTGTGTGTGTGTGTGTGCGCGTCTGTTGCTACTAAAGGAGGTTGTATAGATGTACAGATTAAATGATGGAGGCTCCAACCTTTTTAGAATGGCCAATAACTGATCAGAGAAATAGTTATTGCGCAGTTTTTAATCAGATTTGTCTAGTGAGACAAATCATTGAAATGGCTATCAAGCATGATTCAAGTGTACGTGTTTGCTTGTTCGACTTATCAAAGTATCCAGACATGCTCTCTTCTAGCTGGTGTAAGAATACAGAGTAGAGGTTGAGTGTGCAGCTTGTAAATTGCCATGTAATTGTATAATGACATATGTTGTCTTGTGAGGATTAAGGGTGGGAAGTAGTAACTGCAAATGTAAGTCAAGGTCATTGCTTGTCACTTGTGCTTGTTCATATCTACTTGGATATAATGTTTGTAGCCTCGTGCTATTCTACATGGTGATATTCGTTCTACAAACATCTTCATCATATCAGTGATGAGAGCAAAGATAGGAAGGAGACTTGGGTGCTGCACGTTTTACTGATGGCTCAATGTCAGTGGATCTTCTATGAGTACACTGTATGTTGCACCAGAAAGATGGGCCAATAACGCTTTACCCAACAGCCAACAAGCAGATGTCTACAGCATGGGAGTAAGTCTGGGAGAATTTTTACTGCATAGTAAGGGACTCATGAGAACAGAACAAGACAACTGCGATCTGTAAGTGAGAGGGACCTGCGAGTGGTTAATTGTCAGATGGCTCATGAGAATGGCAGCAATAGAATAAAGGCAAGTAAAGCTGCAAGTGGTAGCGACAAAGTTGTGAGGAGTGAGGAGTACACGAGACGCGGTCCCACGACGTATGGTAAACAGAAAGGACAGAAAGTTGATATCAATGAGTTGTATTGTTGTCGCGCGAGTCTGTTATAGTATTAGATGTTGTTGATGTGTAGCTATCAGGTTGAATGTGTAATGTAAGTGTATACAGATAAATATAGATTGCTGGGTAGTTTTTGAATTTAGCGGCTAGTGTCTATGTCATGAAAGTCTAGTCTTGTGCTGAACAATATAACGCGTCTAGTCGAAAACGTGAACACAACTCGCTCTCCCTACAACACATGGTGGCAAAAATAAGTTTCAGTCGTCAGGAGTTGTCAGAGTAATTATAACAAGCGTGAGTATGTCCACACCTCAACTGAATACTCCAGAACCATTCGACGTACTCTTCGAAACCGATACGCTGGATCAAGTGGCGACGCCGTTTCGAGCGCTACAGACAAGCGTCAAACCTAATTGAGAAGTCCGCAGAAATGCAGGCTAGTACGCTAATTTACAGCATCTTCGACCAAGCCGAAGATATACTGGTAGCACTTGGACTAACCGAAGATCAACTAAAGAATTACGGTATGGGTTTGGCAAAATTTGACGGTTTTGTTAAAAAATGATGTGTCATATACGAGAAAGTTGTTCAATCAACGAATACAAGCGGAAGGAAAAGCCGTAGACGATTTCATAACCGCGCTAAAGACGGATTAGTAGAACACTGCAAATACGGAGCTCTAAGAGACGAAATGATCTGAGACAGGTTAGTAGTCGGAATCCGAGATGCCAAGGTCGCCGAACAGTTGCAACTAGACCCCGAACTTAACTTAGCTAAAAAAAGCAGTTAGCAGAATACGGCAATCCGAAACACTAAGAGCGCAGCAACCAGTGGCAAGGAGCAAACATTCAAAATCGAATAGCCCAGATACACAAATGAATAGAATTTTAAAAAGTCGAAAAGAAACCAAACAAAGTTTGCTTTCGAAGCAGCACAAACGCGACAAGTGTCCGAGATGTGGCAAAGATGCCGGTTCTGCTCAACATCTCATTGTGTCACTGATGAGGCACTATGATTTGCTCTGTGAGTATTCTGTTATCTAGTGAAGAGGAGAATCTGAAGACAGCAAGTGATTACCAGGATTTTCTCACTCTGGAAGGAGAAGGTAAATCACATTGTCAAGAGAAGCGAGATGTGTTTGAGGGAAAGGCTTGCCTCATTCCTTGCCTTTTGGAGCACGCAGTTGGTCTTCAATCAGTTAAGATGAATGATGAGCTGAAGTCAGTACCTCTTATCTTGTCATCAGCTCCCATTCGCATTCCTCGGCCATTATTCTACAGATTACTGACTCTTTTGTGTAAACGTTTTCGTCACTTAGCAGTTATTTATCGCAATGTGGGCTACTTCCACATCTATCCTGGTCATTATCTGTTGAGAGCAATTTCCAGTCGATGACCAGGATAGATGTGGAAGTAGCCCACATTGCGATCTCGCAATGCCAAGGTGTGTGTTACTGTTCGTGAGTGGATTGTGGATGTTGTTGAAAAGGCAAAACAGCAAGGAATGCCGGGATTGAAGTTGCAGTTGGGATTTGAATGGGATGTGTCTACATCCACATTGAAGTCATCTAACATCGAGTTTGTCTCTTTGGATTGATATCAACAGTCTCGGTTTTTGCTACAGCAATGTGACAAAACGAGAGGTCCAACCACCTTCCAGACTCTCTTATTCACAACTTGAATGCTCTGTAAGAAGCTTTTGTATTGTAACTTATTGTTTATCTAATTTTCTGTTTTTTTTGCTTTTTGCAAACTGAAATGATGTCAACAGCTTGTGCTTCTCGAATAAAACAACATAATACTGGTCTGTTCAGTTTACATATACAGTGTTTCCTAGAAAGTTCTTGTAGTAATTGTCTCACATTGTAGTAAGCTATGAGACACCATTGGAGTCCCTCATTGATGAAACAACTGCAAGTTGCTTGCTGGAAGTGTCCAAACTTCTAGATGATGAAGATGATTTAGGAGACGACGAGAGGAGGTTATGGTCTGAGCTGTTAAGCAGACCTCTTAATGAAGATGTGGTGAAGAAAAGTGAGGGTCCTACTCTTTTTCTACTAAAGTGATGGTGCAGCATGAAACCTCCCGGTGAAGCTACAATAGGACGGCTGATGAAGGCTCTCAATGCAATATACAGAAATAATGTTGCTCGTGTACTACAAAGACACGTAGATATACCACAGCAAGGTAACAGACCAATAGCATATGTATATATATATATATATATATATATATATATATATATATATATATACACTGTTACATTTGTAATGGGTTGCGTGAGCAGATGTTATAAAATGAGCAACAGATGTAGGGTGTCAATGTTCAATGTTAACTGACAAATTTATTAATTTAACTACAAGCATGTATCCCATATGATATTATACAACACCTCTAATGGAAGTTTTAGCTGCATACACTGAAGGCAAACAAATGTCTAAATATCTGTCTCAATAGACTGAAATCTACAACAAAAATGTTTCTCGAATGCCTCAAAGTTATGTTAATTTGATGTGCACACACACACGCACGTGTGCCAGTAATTTATATCAATATTTATTGCAATTGTAATTAATATTGTACTATGAATTTGTAATTGTAGATGTGACACCTGAGGAGTTAAATCATCTTGCTGACATGATAGAAGGATGTTGGCAGGAGTTTGCTTCAGTTCTTGCACCCAACCTGTTTAAAGTTACAGGAAAAATTGCTGCCATAAAACATGATTATCCTTCTTCTGCACTCCAAGCTAAAGCTATGCTAGAAATTTGGTGTGACCAACTTGGTGCTACAGCCCAATGGCACTTACTTATTGGTGCATTAATTCAACGAGGACAAAGATCTCATGCAGAGGCTGTGTTTGGAGTAGAAGGTGTGGAGGAGATGTTGAAAGGTACAAGAGCAAGTGGCAGGACAGACTGACAAGTTAGTGCCATAATACTGAAAGGTATATGAACTTTGTTAAGACAAATTGATATGTTGTTACTCAGACTCAGCAAGAATGTACATATACAGACAAGGACAGAGCTGCTGTTCACTGCTTTACCGTATGATGGAAATCAAAAAGTCTTGATCTGTAGCATGAACAGCAACTTCCTGAAGCTCTAACCAATCAAGCAAAGATGGAACACGAATGTCCGATATAATTTCAGTGTTGTTTGTTAACTGTAGTACAGCACATATAATGAAATGTGTAAGTGGTCACTTACGTATGGTGGGGAACATGCATTCACGAGGTTGCTTTTTGCTGTTATTCCATATGTTGGATTAAACTATTGCAGTTAATGTTGTATTGCCAATCAGTATGTATAAATATAATGAAATGCAGTTTAGGAGAATACTGTCTATCTAGTGACATATGAACACATACACACACACACACACACACACACACACACACACACACACACACACACACACATACACACACACACACACACACACACACACACACACACACACACACACACACCAATAGAAACAATGCAATAAACCAGTTTCCATAGTAACTCACAAAATACATTGTAACAATACTGACATTAATCATTTTATTGATTTTGTCCCAGTAACTTTAATTGGTTCAAGGCTTCATCTTTTTCCTTCTTCACTTTTTCTAACTCCTCTCTCACGCCTTCAAATTCACAATTCTTCATTAGTAATCCTTCTACAGCTGATGCTTCTCTGACTCGACTGCCTGATGTCTCTGTAAGGCTGATGGATAGTATGGTGTTGTTTACCTTCAAGGCATAGATTACTTTGTCTTGACCTTGATTTCGGATGTGAGTGTTTGATCAATGTAAGTGATGCAGAGATCTAGGAGAGATGACAGTCACACACACACACACACACACACACACACACACACACACACACACACACACACACACACACCACTAGTTCAGGAGAATATGTGCACACAAATACACAAACAAACAAGAAACACACAATACATACACTCAAAACATAAATAAGTAATCACAGACAAACAAGCAAACACAAAAACAAATACACCAAGTGCAAGTACACAGAAATACACACAAACAAACAGACACACCCACACAAACAAACAACTAAACATAAACGTATTACACCAAGGAAGTGTTGTCAGAGACACATACACCTCTTAATTCCAAGGTGGGTGTTACTGTTCGTAAGTGGATTGTGGATGCTGTTGACAAGGCAAAACAACAAGGAATGTCAGGATTGAAGTTGCAATTGGGATTTGAATGGGATGTGTCTACGTTCACATTCAAGTCGTCTGACATAGAGTTCATATCTTTAGATGGATATCAACATCCTAGCTTCAGCTCTACAGCAGTGTGACAAAATAAGAAGTTCAACCTCCTTCCAGACTCTCCTCTCGTTGGTATCCACAACTTGAATGCTGTTTAAGTAGCTTTTGTATTGTAAGTTTTTTGACTATCTAACTTGGTGTTGTTAGCAACCTGAAATGATGTCAACAGTTTCTGCTCCCTCTTAAATATTACAACACAACAGTAGTAAGGTTAGTTTACATATATTATTAA
This sequence comes from Corticium candelabrum, assembly GCF_963422355.1. Taxonomy (NCBI): domain Eukaryota; kingdom Metazoa; phylum Porifera; class Homoscleromorpha; order Homosclerophorida; family Plakinidae; genus Corticium; species Corticium candelabrum. The sequence goes on along the minus strand of NC_085096.1, from coordinate 6,122,367 downwards.
GTCTGCAGTATTAAGTGCTTCTTTGTTGTATTAAGCTATACACATCATTTCCGTATATTGCATTAATTAATTACGAGCCTTCATCAGCCGCCCTACTGTAGCTTTGAATCACTAGGGGGTTTAACCCTGCACCATTAATGGCCTTAGCAGAAAACGAGTAGGGCCCTCACTGCATGCTCCTCGATCCTCACCATGTCTTCAATGGGAGTGAGAGATCTGTCTAACAACTCAAACCATAACTTCCTCCAGTCCGTCGTCTCCTAAATAGTCATCTTCATCTAGAAGGTTGGACAAGTCAAGAATGCAATTGGCAGGAATGGGTCATAAATGAGGGACTCCATAGGTGTATCGACAAACATGGAGCTACAACACAGCAAGGTATCAGTCTATTTATCATGTGACTTGTGGTAGGGTACAGACATAGGTTTACTGCTAAAATATGTGATATAGTGGGAATGAAACTGTTGCATTGCAGTGTTAGTGTTCGAATAGCACATAGACTAGTGGTAGGTCATGCAATTGATCAGTACTCTAGTATGTACACTAGAATTGAATACAGTTTACCACATTGTCCACGTAAAATAAGGCCATCCATAATAATTGTAGTCATCGTGTTATATACCTACAGAGATTCATTGGCAATTTGTCGTC
>NC_085096.1:6106716-6116716 GCF_963422355.1 Corticium candelabrum | reverse complement strand
AACTAACATTGTGTGTTAATGTGATGCAGAGTAAGATGTTGATTTTGTGCTTGACAGCTTTACACGTGTTGGGCTGTTGCCTGTTGTGTATGGGCAGTCCTTCTGAAGCAGAAGTGATGCTAACGGAATCGTTGACCATTTGGAGGACTTTTGACGGCAATCGAAGCATTGCTAGTAGTAAGTGTGTGCTCTGTTTTGTTTTGTTTTATCACTTTTAATTTGTACATTATCAAAATAGACACAATGCTGTAAAGTTGCATCACTTGATTTGTACAAGCTTGGTTTTCATTGTTTTTATGTTGATTGGACTGTCTGTCTATTCTACAATAAACTGCATGGAACATTTCCAAGTTTTGTAGATTTGTTCTGTAAGGATGCAGGTCTAGTCATGTCAACTTTCTGTGCTTTTAGTTTGTGCATTACAGATATTCTTTGAGCCTTACACAAGATTATAAATAGTGTAAGCACATTAGAGAGGAGAGCAATGAAATGACTATGTTTAGGTAGATTTTTGTTTAGTTTCAGGAATAAATTACAGCAGGCAGGTTCACTCTTAATTAGATATGATTTAGCCACATTAAACTTAGTTCATAGGGTATGTAAATATTGCTATAGAATGGTATTGGATTGTTGATGCTGTAGTTATAATGTCAGTAGAAAAAAAGAGCTATCAGTTTGTGAATAGGACAGTCAAGATAGACAAGTCAACAAATGATGTCTTGACAAATTCATTGCGAAAATAACATTTGAATGATGAAGATAAGAAACGTAATTGTGGTAATTTTAGTTAATGTGTGGGTGCTGTTGTGTTTACTTTGACACTTATTGTGTTTGCAAGTTTCATCTTTGTGTTAAGCAATTCAATGTCTTTGCTATTTTGTAGGCCATAATTTTGTGTATTTATATGCATCAGCTCACCTTATAATAGATAGTAACTAGACAGCTAGAGTAGTTACAGTAGAACTAGGTTTTATACAGTAGCAGATCTTGTACTACTAAGGTAATATCAGAATAGATCTGGTATAGCAATATAGCCAACAAATTCATGTGAAACAGCATGTCAAATGTACACGTGTTGTAACTGTTAATTGTGGAAGTTGTAGATGATAAGCTAGCATTGTTAGAGGTTCTAGTGTTTTAGGATGTTGGGTGGGTGGCAGGTGAAGATGATGGGAGGGTATTTGCAAAGTGTAAACAGACAACTAGAAGAGATGATGTGACTATATAATTGTTATGTTGCTGTGTCTCTAATTTAGCCTTGCTATATTTGGGACAATCTGTAAAGGAACAAGGAAAGTATGAAGATGCGATTGAGAGGTTCAAAGAGGTGGTGGAAATTTATCAAAGTCTGAAGTGTGCTCATGAACTTGATTTTGCAAAAGGTGATCAGTAGAACATATTTATTTCTGTCATATAAATTTTATTTATTTATTTAATTAATTGAGAGTCAAGCAATGCACGTACTAGTGAATGGTTTGTAAAGGTCACATGAGTCATGTGAGTAGCATGTTGAAATGGCATTTTAGTGTGTTGGGTTAAGTAATGGACTCTGCAGTATTAGGTAACTAATATGTGATAGGTAGATCGTCGTTGGTAGATCAATGTGGCATGTTAGACATGAGGCTTTAGAAGACCTTTACAGATAACTGACAGACACTTGCTGATATGGGCAAGTATGTTTGTAGTATTTGTAGTACATGTTGGATGATCCTTTGAGAACAGTCTTTGACTCACATGGTTGTGTAGCTCCATGAACTGATAAAATTGTGTGCAACTTGTCACAACGGCATGGCACCCTATGTAAAATCGTCATGCGTCCATGTGAGTTCCTCATGCAATTCGCATGAAACAACCGCTTCCACATGAGATTATCCTGATTTTCATGCGGTACAGGCTAGTCCGCATGATCTTTGCATCAAACGTAAGTCCGTTCGAGTTCTGCATGAGTATTTGAGCTCCACATGAGTAATTCAGTTCTGCATGAGTAATTCAGCTCTGCGTGAGCATTTTGCGTGAGTATAGTTGAATTTAACGTACGCTAGATGACTGATGGTAAGGACTAGATATTCCGCTGACTTGCCTTTTTTCCAAGTGCTATGTACACTCATCAATGTCCCATGTAGAGACCTTTTGGACATGTTCAATTTCAGTTGGTCGCCCATGCTATCCATCTCGCCAATGTAGGCGCATACCAGACTAAGTCAAAGAAATCTTCAACTTTGCATGTGTTATGAGGAAATCAGTCGGTGTTAATAAGACTCTTTTAACGCGTTAAAAGAGTCTTTTTACAAAGTAGCTGTCAAAATGACTCTTAACATCGTCTCAATTCCTCATAGGATGCTATGAAGAATTCAGTCAGTTTTAAAATGACTCTTTTAACACGTATTTTGTTAAAACACTATTTTTAACGTGTTAATTAAAATGAGTCTACATGTTAAACAGACTCTTTTAACACTGACTGAATTCTTCATAGCTTGTGTTAAATAAAGTATCGGTGTTAAATTCAGTCTGTTGTTAAAAGAACAATGCAGAATAATTTCATTGATCACTTTATTAGGTGTAAACTTTCTTAATTAACACGCGTTCCATTAGCTCAGACTGTTTTCTTCATTGTAAACTGTTAAATTCGGTCAAATAGTGCACATTAGACGTTAGACAAAATGGCACCTTCTTTCAACATTGTACACGTTACTTAGTGTAATTTAACTAACCTTACTCCATGATAAATTTTTTATTATACTTAGTCCGTGCTAGAGAACGCTATACTATAAATCTTTCTTGCACATTTGTTGCAGAGTTTGAATTCGTCTCTAGTTAGTTCGTCTCTAGATAGTGCAAGTCCGGTTGACACGCGCACATCTACACAGCAATCTGAAATATTGTCTGGATCTTCCTTGAACTTGTTGCAGTAACCAACGCGAAGCAGGAGCGTACTATCCTGATGTGACTGTCTATTGAAGACACTAAAACAGGTCATGCATGTTACCCTACGAAGCAATGAGAGCGGATGTCGTTTGCAGTTCACGAAGAAGTGGCCATTTTGCCTAACATCTAACGCACGCTATCTGACTGAATTTAACAGTGTACATTGTTAAAAACAGTCGGGGCGAATGGTATGCGTGTTAAAAAGTCTAGACGTAACTAAGGGATTGAGGACACTATTATACATTGTTCTTTTAACGCCAGACTGAATTTGAAACGGATACTTTATTTAACACCCAGACTGAATTTAACAGGACACATACTCTGCAGAATAGACGAGGGAATTCTATATCTGTAGGCATGACTGCCTGTCGGGAACCAGATGTCAGTGTTCTTACCATCGCTATGGAGTGAAAAATGCTGAATTGTAAGGTAATCTACGTGTGCAAGTTTCTGCTCATGATCTTGCGCAGCTGCACGATGCACGACACCAGAGAGCTCGCCTATAACGGAACGACACCCCAGATCGTTTGCATGAAAGACTAACCCTAGAGTACTACTTTCTTTCAGACAGCTTTCTGTGACGACTTTGAGAAAAGCTGCAGAGGGTGTGCTGTCGTAGGTGGATCTTGCTGTACATTCCGACACGTACGACGAAAGAGGAAGTCACAAGGTCATTGAGATGCTAAGAACAGGAAACACTTGCATCGAACTCATGCGAAACTCCTACCATTGATGTATACATCAATCATGCAGATGCTCATGCCATCGAAGATAGTGCCATTCCACATGCGACTTTCTAGCGATTCCTCGTGTGATTCTCATGCATTTCCTCATGCGATTCCTCGTGCAACTCCTCATGCGATTTTCCGAACTCTGTAAATGAATGTTTGCTCATGCGACCGCATAACAGTCTTATGAGATACTCATGAGACGCTCATGCGAAGATTTTACATAGGGCTGTTATGCGACATCATTGTCTCAAAATTTTCTGTACCAGTAATTTCATTCATTTCTTTTACAAAACGTGATGTTGTTTATCTTTAAGTTTCTTGTTGCAATTAATTAGTCATCTGTTTCTGATTTATTGATATCTATTGAATTCAGAATTCATGTTTGTTTTGCAGTTTCTTGTGAAATTGCAGAATGTCTTTTGCATCAGTTTCAAAATACACAGGCAGAAGATCTGCTAAGACAAGTTACTGCTGATATACTTAGCAAGGTTGGCAACATTACCAAGGCTTTATGTGAGTCTTTTTTGTGAAATGTTGTTTTGTTGTATCTACTAATGGTTTTGTATGAGTAGATTGTGCATTGCTGGCTTGTGCAGTGAAACTAAATGAAGGAAACGAAAGAGAAGTGACAGATCTGCTGGAGCAGTCTATCAAATGGGCTGATGGCATCAAAATGCAGACAAGCAAGGCAAAAGGTAAATATAGTTAGTAAAGTTACAAGATGTAAGGTGTTTTACTTCTAGTTTTTAGAATTGCTTACAGAGATGAAACTAACATTGTGTACAAGAATGTTGATTCTTTAATTATGTCTTCTTAATTAATTAAGGCAATTTCATAGTATTTGCGGCTGACCACGTGTTTTCCATCTGTACTTGATTTCTTATGTTGAATGGACTTGACATTTGAATATTAGTAGGTTTTCAATCGATAGAATATAACAAGTTTCTAATAACTCATTACATAGCAATAACAACAATAATGAAAACTAAGGTATATTTCAATTACAACCATCTACACAATACAATGACAACTGTATCTGAAAACAGAAAGCCTATGAATTGGTCTGTTTTGCAGAGTTAACCTGATGGATTGGATGAAACACTTTTGCAATAGAGAGTAGATTCTTCAGTTTTTAGTTGATGTTAATGTTCTTGAATTTAACATACTGAAATATTGTTTGTATATATAGTGACATATACAGAGTTTATTTTAATGTAGAGTTTGTTGACAAATATAGAAGTGTTGTGTCTGCTGTCTGTGGTTCGATTACTAAGGAGATCTCATTTTCACGCTTTGCATTTACATTCACAGACTTAATTAACTTAATACAACTAAATTTTCCATTCAAACGGAATAGGAAGTGTCAGAAAAAATTAGGCCGTATGACGTATTCTGAAATATGGATGTGTTTTCTTGTATAGCTGCGAGTGATTTATGTCACTAAATTTGTTGATTTTGTAACTTACTTGCTGTAGTTGTGATAACTACTATGAGATTGACATAGTCAAACATATGGTGATAGGATAACTGGTTATTAAAGTACCCCTAGCACTTTCTTTTTGTTGGCTGCACACATGCCCTCCAAATAGGCTATCAAGTAATGAGCTCCAGTCCTGTGACTTGCAGTGTCTGTAAGTGATTATTTGTAACAGTGTTGTTAAATTAAATGATTTTGGTGGTGGTGACGATGATGATGGTGGTGGCAGTCGCAGAGGTGGGCAGTGGTGGTGGTGGTGGTGATGGTGATGATTATGATATAGACTTTGAGATAATTATTGAATTTCTCAAGAGTGTTTGAGTGTTTGACGTATTTTGATTTGGTTGTTGTTTTGTGTAGTGCTGAGTGAGTTGGGACAAATATACATGCTTCAAAAACACTACAGTCAGGCTGAGAAAATACTCAATGATGCTATGACTCTTGACAAACAAGATCCAGTGAATTCAGTGCACCAAACTGCTCTAAGTGAGATACAGTAAACAAGAGATTTGATTTTTAATAATTCTGGTTATTTCGTTTGCTCAGTTCATTGCCGTATTGCTGAGTGCTTTACAGCAGAAAGCAAAGACAATGAAGCCATGCAATTTTTTTGTCTGTCACGAGATACTTCAAATTTAGCAGTTAATCACCCTTTAAGAGGCAGAAGTAAGCCAATCTATGATGGTCTTTTATATTGATCTATTTGTTATATTGAGGCATGCAGTCAGTTGGCTTTACTTGTCAAGATTGTGTAATAGAATAATTTAATTCTCTGTGGCACTGTATGTTTACGTTGTATCGTGAAGTTTATGTAGTTTTTAAGATTCTGACTTGTCTGTAATACATTCTGCCATTATTCATTATTTTTACTAGAAGATATGTGGTCAAGTTAGTTACATTTAAAGCAATAGTAGTATTAGTCCTATGCCGAGTTTACCGGCTCCTTTTGGTGACCCCACAGGCTTGCGAGGAAGTACCTCAATTTGCTTCAGAATATGAGCCTCTCCACACTTGAAGGTCTCAAGGGATCTCTTCATTAAAAGAGACCTTCAAGGCTGTTTGGAACTGTATCCCCTTACATAGCCATCTTTACTGTGATGGTGCACATTGTGGCGCGGGGCTAAAATTATGGCCCAACGCTAAACATTGTAGCCCAGACAAAAGGAATGGTAATTGATTATTATATTACCAATGGAAGTTTTAGGAATTTATGATGGGGCGAAACAGATGACATGGTGTGGCTTGACTAAGCTAAAATTGTAAACAAAAACAATTGCTCGATTGGTATCTGGATACCATTGCTGTTGTCCTGCCAACTCATTGCTATATGTTTCATGGCACAGCAATAATTAAAGCACTGTGAAAGTTCTGTATACTAATGAATTTATACTAAAATTAGTCATTAGCAAGGGTTCACAACCAGCATTTTGTGTGGCTGCTTTGTAGCAGAAATGTACATACACAGCTGTATAGTTTATAAAGATACCTGTATGAATATACAAAGCAGTAAAGCATTGCAGCTCTCCTGTGCCAGTGTAGTTTTCCGCTCTGTCTTGACTAACTTGATTGCTTTCTTCTTCGTCCACCTAGGTTGTTGTAATAGCAATTATTACTAACTACTTTATAACAGTCTTTTTCTCTTTTTGTTTAAAACCAGTAGACTAGAAAGACGTTTAAGTAGATTTTCTTTAACAACCTTAATTACTCTATCTTCTTGTCTACAGTTTTACTTGAAAAGATTGTCTTTAGATAGGATGTCTTCCCTGAATGCATTGTTTATGAGCTAAGTTTCATTCTTCTACCACTAAGGGTTTGTTGCAACAGCTTCGTCTTCTTGGCCATACACTTGAGCAGAGCTCTGGGGCTTGAGTAAGTTCTCTCTCCACCAACTCGTGTTTTAAAAACTCAAATAACATACTCTAGGAGCACGCAGGTCTTCACGTCTGCTAATGATTTTTATTGTTCTAAACTAAACTGTTTCAGCTAGATAACTTTAACACTGAACAAATTGTGCAACGACCAGTAAGTGTAGGAACTAAAAGCAATGGTGGTCCCAAATGGGGGCTTGTGCCCAGTGTGCTGCCTTCTGCATGAATTCACTGCTGGTTATCAGTTTGACAACAAGGTTTCAGACGGTTGTAGAGACTGTCTGACCGATGACTTTAATTGTCTTTCCTCGCACCACATGAGAGACAATTATGGAGTGAGACAATTAGAAAGACAATTGATGGTGTGAGTTGGCATTTAGTTGATTGGATGTCTGTAGTCTCAACACAATTTACAACACATCACAGTTCTGTGTCTTTGTATGTTGCCTTCCGTGCTCGTGAACAGACAAGATCTTTCGTTCTTCCATTTCTCATTAAAGCCATATTTGTTGTCGCAAGTAGTTGTTTCTTCTAGCTGTTTCTCCAATATCTTGCTAAACTTGGCTTGAGTGTGTCTCTCGTTTTCAGAGCTGGAATCTGAATTTCACATGGCAGTCTGTGGTGTGATTCATCAATGGAGAGCTGGATACCAGTTCCTAGCAAATTTGTGCAGAAACACCAACATGTGTACCCTAAATATGCTAGTAGACATTGGTGCTTTTTCCTACTTTGCCGACTGTCGCTGCTTTTCTTACTCAATAGCATGGTATGCATTCTGAACACATGCATATGAGTAGCTTTGTTTGTGCTGGTCACATCTCTCCCTTAGCCCTCAAAGCTCCAAGATATCACATCTGCACAAAACGTAACGTGCGACAGTTTAGTACCATGAAACTGACTTTTGAGAATACATAGCCACTGGCTTGCTGTGCAGTCTTTATATTATGGACTCTTGTTGTGATGCCCATATATATTCGACCACAGCACTGGAGGATCCACAACGTTTGGGCAGGGCAGTGGGAAGGTGAGGCAGGGTGTTGCATGCCTTGCTCAAGTAACCTAGCTGGTTTACTGATGCATTCTGTTTGCAGAAGAATTTGAAAGAGTATATGCATGCTGTTTCAGCACCTTTGTTGTCAAGCTAATTTATTGACCAAGTGTTCCCAAACACAGTTAATAACATACACACTCATTTAATGAAGCTATTTATCTGTTTGCCATCAACAGTTTTAAAACTGTGGAAGTCTTGGCACACTCTTACTTTAGGAGACTTGTTCTTTTTGATATAGCACAGATGTATTGAACTTGATCCATGGCTGGTCGAATTGAGGGATGAAACCCTACTCTTTTAATACTATCTCTATTTTTACTTTGTTGGTTTGGCTTTCTGTTTTGTCTTGTTTTTTCTTCTTCTGTGGTTGAACTCATGCCTTCAGTGCTTCAGTATGGTACACTAACAATTGCAACATGTAGTGTAAATGTATCTAGATAAATATAGATTGCATGATGTATAGAGACTGGCACATACGGGTAACCGGTATTTGAATGACTGGGTACTCTTTGGATTATCAGCTAGTCCATATGCTATGAAATCTTGTGTTGAGCAATATAACGCGTCTAATCCACTACGTGAACACGACTCGGTCCCCTCAGCACACAACATGACAGCACTGCCAAGTCTTGTTGAAATGATGACTGTAACCTTTTCTCATTTGTGTGCTATTAGAATGAAATCATTTTGCTAATCACGTCTCAGGCATCGAATGGTGGCATATCTGAGATGATGAGATAGCATGAGGATTACTATAAGGATACCGACTATTGACTCATGCTTAGAAAATATTTACAGGAAAATTGTGGTCATTTTGTCTGTCTTTAACTGAACGCAAAATTTTAGGTTTGTTCGGCTTGGGTAAAATCCTTGTTCAGCAGAAGAAATGGAACGAAGCGCAAACTATTCTGAGGGAAAGTGTGAGTATTTTGAGGCAATTGTTGCCTTTTCATCCATCTACAATAGCAGGTTGTGTGGATATGTGAATAAATGCAAATGGTGTGAATTGTCTGAACTAACAGCACCATCTTATTGTGTATGCCATAGCCATTCTTGAACTTAGCGACTGTTTAAGAAAGATGAACAAGCATAAAGAAGCTGCGTACCTTTTGACAGAACCAAATGAAGTCTCTTTGTATCAAGAAGGTATGCAATCATAATGTCTAATGACGTTGTCATGTTGCTTGATTTATAATGATGCATTATTAATTATTCTTATCTGACCTGTCATCTGCTTTGTAGCGATTTACACTTTTAAAATGTAGAAGTAATTTATGTAAAGGCTTCTAGTTGGTTGGTATTAATATTAAACTGGTAATTTTATTTAATTTTATTTAATTTTAGAAAGGACTATCGACATTATTCTCTGCATTCTTATAGTTGCAAATTGTATCAGTTACCATATGAAATTTATTGTATTTCTGTGTGCCAGTGTAATACATTGCATTCCAGAAGTAAAGAGGTCACTGTTGACTTTTGAGTGTGTTGTGTGTATAAGCATGGGGTTTCTGATGATGTTGTTCTTAGGTGTGCAGATGTACAGCGAGAGCTTACTGTAATTCGTTTGTTTCCTGTGAAGATTGCGTATGTAGGAGATTGGATATGAGAAGTTAGTTGACCACTACATTTTGGCATTAGATGCAGAAGGATTCAACGTTTTGTATAAACTGTAGGAGTCTAAGTGTGTGAGTTTATTGATATCATTCATTTTGGCACCTGTGGTTTTGCCACAAGTGCAAGCACCTATTTCAAGAGGTTTTGTTGATGCTGATTTGGGATCCTGAATGTAAATTTGTTTTTTATGGTCTTGACAACCAGATGACAAAGAATGGGAGAATTATGGGTTACAATGATGATCAAAATACTAAGATACTGTCTGTTGAGCATCTCACTGACTCCTTGTATGATTTATGTCAGTAATGTTACTTGTTGCTGCACAGTAATAGTA
>NC_085096.1:6089216-6104216 GCF_963422355.1 Corticium candelabrum | reverse complement strand
TGTTGGTCCTCTCAGTCTAGAGTACATTGCACCAGAACGAATGATGAAGAGTCCTGATGGTCAGGATAGATCCAACACAACACAAGCCGACGTGTACAGCTTGGGTGTCACGTTTGTTGAGTTGTTGACAGGTGAAGATGCAAAGAGAGTTGTGCGTGACTCTCAATTTCTGGCTGTTGCTGACATTCAGCTTCAAGACATTTGCTATGCTATGGCTGCTGATAATCCACATGATCGTATTTCCGCTACAGAAACGCTCAGACGCGTGAACGCTTTGAAGCAGAATGATGGGTACACATCATGTCCTCCCAAAAGGATGGTGAAAGGCAAAGAATGCACTGAAGACGAAGTGACGCTTATGGACATGCCGTGGATATGACTTTGGAACACTGACTTCTGATGTGTTTGTTTGGCTCTGGTTTGTGTCAGCTTTATGTAAGTTTGGTACAAATATTCGATAAGAAAGAATGATGCATGTTTGCAATGTATTATGTGATATGAGTATTTGATGCACGTAGCTTTCATGATCAATGATAACTAAAGTTGTTTCACAGTCAATCCAGAAAAGTGTATAATCTGATGTTGATACTGCTAAATTTAGATATTAAGTGTATTATAGTATTTTAAATTATGTGTAGTCATAAAGTACGCGCTTTATGCGAATACAAATACAAATACCTTGATCTTCAAAGACTACAGTTGTAGGGGCGACTCTATACAGCTAATCGTTGTCGCAAACTCGACCAAGTTCTTCTTGAATAGGGTCAATCTCACATGTCAGATGTCAAAAATCGGAAATTTGCTTTTTCAACGTTTAAAAGTGAACTACCCCATGGTTCATAATACCTTGGGTACCTTTTTTTTTTAGGTGCGAATGGGTGCATGAGCCGGTCTTGATTCAACTGCCCTGATACTTTTTCACCAGTTCAGAATAAAGTAGTCTTTTTTTTCACATTTCGATTTCCTTCTCGATTGTCAATGCTACTTACAACGATTGAAGAAAAACTGATAAGACACCTTGACTGCGAAAGTTTTGAGAGATGTAACAATTGCGGGCAAAAGTGTCGCTTTTAGGGTTTTTAATGACCTGATATGATTCGGGTAGCGAATCTCTTCAGTGTCTAACTTAGCTAGTATGTGCTGCAGCAATGCCTACCGATAGGTAAGACTACGTTACGTATACGTTGGGACAGCGAAGTGGTGGGAACGTTGCCCGTATAACTACTATAGTAGATGCATCCCTAGCTATATCTGGCCACTGGGTATATAAAGACGTTTCATTTCTTGACCGGTATGTTGCAGTTGACAAACACAAATATTGCGTATTGCTCGATTCTAGTGATACGGAGACTGCGTTAGAACTCTCACTATCTAATTATACTAAAGGGCTCAAATAGAGCAACACGTCAACGCCCAAAACGAAACTGTTTTTCTAGTTCTACCACAACTATATACCGGAAAAGAAACAAAAACATATTCTCGGTCAACCAGCATTGCCCGGTTCTGGACGATATACTATAGAATCCAGCCACATGCAGTCGTCAGGGAACAAAATTTTTTGTAATCCTATCTGATGAAGTGTGAAACCGTTATTTCTAACGAACAACAAGGAGTATACCAGGGGCGTAGCGTGACCTCTAGAAAGGAGGGGGGAGCGACTTCACGATAATACGAACACGCCCACTTTTCTGACACGCCTACTTTTATTAGCTTCTAATTGACTGCTACAGTAGAATCAGTGGCAGATTCAGATTGGAAAAAGGTGGTGTATATCTCTATATATAAAGGAGAGGTGTCTGTGTGTCTGTCTGTCTGTCTGTGTGCCCGTACGTACGAGCGTCTCTCGAAGACGGCGAGTCCGATCTCGGCCGAATTTCGCTCGCGCACGCCGAATTCCTTCAGGTCAAAAGTCAGACCGCGGTCGTCTTCCTGACTTCTCCCACGACGACGCCGTTTCCCGCCGATCGCGCTCGCTTCCGCTCGCGCGCGAATATCTCCGCAACGGCGCATCGTGTCTCCACCGAATTTAGACTGCCCGTTCCCGACGTCGGACAGTACGCGCCGAGCGTGTCGTCTATTGCCGGCGACGTCGGGAAAAGGAAGATATTCTTGCTGATATCCGGGTCTCGAAAAAATGCGCACACAGTCGTTTGCCAGTCTGCGCCGTCGAAGAGCTGCCGTGTTTGATGCACCTGTTCCCCGAAACGCCAGCAACGTCTTCGAACAGACGACGTTCAGCGGGACTGTCGAAATGACGACAGTCGGCATTCGTTATATACGGGGAACGGATTATCCGGGTAAGTATTGCACGTGACTTGCACGTTCCGGGATTCACGTCGGAATTATAGATGCCAGGTTCGATACACCTGTTCTCCGCAACGGGACTGTCGAAATGGCTTCAACGGGATCAATAATCCAATCAACGGGATTTTTTGAAACTGGACACATGTCGAATAGATGCCAAGTTCGATACACCTGTTCCTCGCAACGGCAGCAACGTCCAAGTCGAAATGGTTTCACCCAATCGTTAATCCAAAAATCAGCGGGCTCTAGAAACGGCAATTGTACGGGATATAACTATGAATGAGAATTCTGTCTGGCTGCTACTATACGGTAAAAGCACTTACACCACGGCTAATTAGTGACAGTAAACGGTTCTCTATACAAACTGTACGTGACCTGGCTACACCCCCTCTGCCTCTCCAAGCATCAAACGCATTTTTAGATACTTTCTGCTATAATCTCTACCTACAAAGGCGACCTGTTTTTCTGTCTGTCTGTCTGTCTGTCTGTCAATGGTATTATATTTTCATAAATCAGAACTATTACAGGCTAAATCAAATTAAGCAAAGCACGATACACTACATTACAATGACAACTAAAAAGCAAAAAACTGAACACTCTGTCTGTCTCCCGGATAACATGGATGGACATCACAAAGTGCATGGCCACCATAGAAGACGCCTAGCCTGACGCGAGGTAAAGATGTGTACAATCCATGATGACAATGTTGGTAAAGAGAAGTAGACAATATGGGTAGAGGAAGACATCACAACTGTCTGTCTGTCTGTCTGTCTGTCTGTCTGTCATTAATGCTATAATCTCTACCTATAAAGGCGACCTGTCTCTTTTCCACTTCCGTGTTGTATTGGCTCTATGACAAACGTGTGTGTCAACTGCGGCACTATGAAGTGCAAAGGAGAAGCACCTGGCATGTGTTGTCCCCTGGGCGAAGCCGGGTGTTGGAGCTTGTACTATATAGAGGTTTGGTCCTCACGCGTATGTTTACAGTCCACATTTTTACGACTACGCCTACAAATGATGGGGCTATAGCCCGGTCTAGCCCATGCCACGCTACGCCCCTGAATATACTGTAGAATTCAAATTAAGACAGCTACTACAATGACTGTCATCTTTCCATATGCAATACGCTTCACTGGATTTCTAAGACATATTACTAAAGTTTCTAATCGCACAGATCAATGTAGAAGAGTCTGCATGATCCAACGGAATCACCATTAACCACTCAACACCGCACACTAGCACCGGTGACAAAGGCATGTCGGAAAAAGTGATGAAACAGCCATTAGGAGGAGTACAGGAAATGGGGTCTCTGGCAAGTAGCGTCAAAATGATACCACCTGCCTCACCCCATAATTTCGCATCCTCTTCGGATCTCTGCACCCCCTTCGGGCTGTTCAACCCCTCTAGTCTGCGAAAATATGGGGAGTGTCAGGCGGTATCATTTGTGACGCCAGATATACGACTAGAGCTCGAGCAACTCATTTCGTTGCACTCACCCACCGGTACCCATGAATATGTTACAAGAGCACAAGAAAATGTTTGGCAATTTCGATTTGGCAACTTTTTCGGCTACCGCCTTGCCAATTTTCCCCCACCATCCTACCGTCTTCTAGGTCGCCTCCTCGCTAACGCGAAGCCACCCACCATCCGCCCTACCGTCCAAACCACGTCCAACCTATTCACCAACCCACCGAAGAACCACCGTCCAACCTACCACACGAGGGTAGGCATCCATCGAGCATTTCAATTGTTAGTTCCGAGTAAATATATGAAGAGATCTTTTGCGACCATGTCCTATCACGCTACCAAACCAGCTAGTGAAGGTCACTAAACAGGCGCGTAGCCCAAGGGTCAGTTGGGGGGGGGTCACAGGGTTTACAATCGTAATTGAGTGAACGTATTATTTGTTAATTTTATTAACAATAAATGTTCTTCTGCTGCTCCATAGAGATTAACAAATTATCCATAATGCAAGAGATCAATGACACGAAACAATGTAATATCGTGAAAATTTCGTGAACGGTCTTGACTATACTGCACTCAGATTACTTGTATTAAACAACGTTAAATTAATGAACTGAATCAAACGCAATATTCCAAACCAACTGTTGAACATGAACAAAACACTTAAGTCAACTGTGATCTAGAAGCATAGACCGGCTGACACATATTATGACATAAAGTTAACTGCAACTATTCTACGAAGATGTTTGCGTTGAAAACGACCAATAACAGCATTTATATCAATTTCTAAGTTATAGTGTATGCAAAAGAGCAAGAGCAGTCAGACGATTAGCGCCCATAGTACTACGTAAGTATGTCTTCAAGCGCCTCAAGCAACTCACCGACCATTCACACTCTACTGCTGAGAATGGAATTGTGCACACAAGAGCCAGAAGACATTGCATATTTGGAAATATATTTCCCATGGTACACACCAGTGTCGCAGAGGTAGTGTGAGGAAGCACTTCAGTGGCAGCTCTGCTTTTCCAGTGAACTTCCCACAAATCTAACTCAGCTGGTAGGCCAAGAAGGGAAGGGTCAGGAGGGTCTTCTCGATACTCTTCTGCAAATTTGGAAACAGCATCTCGGGACCTGGCAGGATCTTCAAGGAAGGTCGAAGGAATGAGGTATAGACCCTTGAAAGCAAGCTGCTGCATGTTCAAGAATCTATCTCTCATTTGGTTGCACATATCATCGCCCAAAGGAATGGCGATTTTTCGCTTGAAGCATTCTTTAGGGGTTGCTGCTGGTGTGTTTTGACGGTTGGTCTGTCTACAACATATCCTTGGTAGGGATGCGTTGACTCCTACCTTCTCAGCCATAGATTCAGCAAGTCTAGGCCACTGTCCATGATAGATGTCAATGTCCTCACGAACTCTGTGCAATGTCTCTGTCACAGTTTTCACTTCTTGATATGCATTACAAATGTCTTTGCTTGTCTTTTGCAGCGCTGTGGTGAGACCATGAAAGTATTCAAGAACATGTTTAGAAATACAAAATGCGCATATGAAACTAAACTGAGTGATGGAGGATAGAAGTGTGGAAGCTGCTCCAGCTGAATCAGGACTCCAGTGTCTACCTTGACTCACCTCTTCCAGGGCTGCTACTACTGGAACATATAAATCAGCAAACGCAACCAGAGCAGACTGCCGTGCCATCCATCTGGTGCGACATAGATCGACTAGCTTTCTTCTGTTGGAGATAGCAAAAGGCAGAGTATCTATCTGAACTTCCAATGCTGACTGCCGCTTAGGTGAATTGCTGAAAAGGAGGCCAACTTCTTTCAAGACACACCACATGTTCTTCACCTGCTGCACATTCAAGCAGCTAACAATAGCAAGGTGTAGTTCCTATGACGAATAATGGACGTAATGGCCTTGGGGTGGTTCCTACAAATTACTGCAGCACTACCGTTCAAGCGTCTAGCCATGTTTCCAGCTCCATCATATGACTGACCCCGCAGCTTACTCAGTGCTAGCCCAAACTCAGTGACCTCGTTCGTGACCTTTTCTGCTAGTGCATGGCCAGTTGTCCCAGTGTCACACAACACAAATTCAAAGAAGTCTTCACGGACATAACCTTGCCTATCAATGTGTCGAATAATGAGAGGCATCTGCTCCTTGTTTGAAGCATCATCTGCTTCATCAGCACAGAGTGAAAAGAATGGGGCTGCTCGAACGGATTCCAAGAGCGTGTCCGGAATCCAGCCTTCAATGCATTCCAAAAGATCATTTTGGATTTGAGGTAAACAGTAGGTAACGTTTTTTGGTCCTCTTCCTTGTAACTGAAAACTAGTACCCAAGGCAGTGTCTCCAGCATCAATGCGAAACTTTAGCAAAGCTAAAAAGTTGCCAGGGTTTGTTTCGGTGTCAGATGAAGTAGCACTGAAACTTTCGGAGCGATGTCCCCTTAAAGCAGGATTCTGTTTGCCACAAAAGACTAGGCATTTGATAATGGACCTCAATTTTTCTCTGTTGGCTGCGATAGCTTTAGTCCTGTGATCGACTACTTGCTGTGCAACGTTCGCACGTCTTGAAACATGGGCCATAAAACCATCGTAGTCTCGTTGACAATCAATATGACATGCCTGTTTCGAACGCTTAGCTAGTTTAGTCAATGCCCGAGCAAGGTTGACCATTGGGCTCGTGATAAGTTGACCGAGCTTATCTTTGTTCTTGGCAAACAGCACACAAGTCAAACAGAAGCCCCCGTTTAGGGCAGGAGAATACACCAACCAGATGTATGTGCTTAGCCACTGTTAACAAAAGTGACTTGTGCGACCATATCATTTCTGTTCTGGAAAAATAAACGACTTTGGCGGCTTGTACACATTCTTCAACAAGTCGTGCTTCTCACAGTCGGACATTGTCTCTTTCCTGTAGAAGTTCCCGATATCCCACTCCTCGACACGTTTTTCCCCAGTCTTTGATTGTAGTTGGCTTTCTAAGTCATCACTGTGTCCTCGTCTCTTCTTGTGATAGTGGAGGAAGAACAAAGGAAGTATGGCTTACTTGTGATGGCAGTGACCCTGGCGAAGAATGTTGTGTGCCATCTTGACATTTCAAATGAAAGAAAGGACTCAAGGAAGACGATGCAGTTCTTGGCTGACTTGGTAGCTGCAGGGTTTCACTTGCTACACTGCTTTGAGTGTTTCTATCAGAAGACATCAAACAGGTACTGTCGGATATGCTGTCATTTTGTTGTGTAGAAACGGTAA
Source organism: Corticium candelabrum (assembly GCF_963422355.1). Classification (NCBI taxonomy): domain Eukaryota; kingdom Metazoa; phylum Porifera; class Homoscleromorpha; order Homosclerophorida; family Plakinidae; genus Corticium; species Corticium candelabrum. The sequence continues at coordinate 6,097,192 of NC_085096.1, read as the reverse complement.
TGGGGGGAATAGTTGCAACATACTTTCTTGCTTCCATTCACTTTATCACCTATGATCTTTCTTTTCTTTGCCAGAGCCATCTTTGTAAAGTCCCACAAGGTTGACTGCTTTCGAATTGAGTTTGCAACTAATTGAGACCTACTGTTATCACATGCAACATTCGTGGGAATGTGAGTTGGTTCAATCAGAGATACGAAGTGGTTAGGGCTCCAGTGTACAGCCTGACAGTGACGAACGGCTCCACATAATACTTAAAGTCTGCTGTGTACCGGCAGCTTGTACGTTGTGAGAAGCCTCAACTCAGGGTGAAAATACTGTGCTCATAAAGGAACGGATTCCTTCATTCTTATTGGGGTAAACAGATTTTACCTTGCCTCCAACAACCGACGCCATTACAGCAATGTGTAGCAACGATGCATATACACCTGACTAGTATGGATGGCTTGCCGCCGTATGGCATTGCCAAACGCCTCCTCTGTAGTCACACCTGCATGCCTTTGAGATATAAACAACACGTTTGCATCATCCGAGAGTGTAGATGAATAGCGAGACAACACCGAGGCTTGGTTGTTCTTCCTCCACACTCTTGGCTAATGCACAGAATGATTCAGCATACCATTTCCAGTGAAGCCACAACTCTGCAAGTTTTATTTTTATCTTTCCATGCTTTTTTACTTTTTTTGTTGTTGCCTAGACGTATATTAGATACTTGTATTTGATGCACGTAGCTTTCATGATCAATGATAACCAAACTTGTTTCACAATCAATCCAGAAAGTGTATAATTTGACGTTCACTGTTGAATTTAGATATTAAGTGTATTGTAATATTTTAAATTATGTGTAGTCATAAAGTACGCGCTTTATGCAAATACAAATACAAATACCTTGATCTTCAAAGACTACAGTTGTAGGGGCGACTGTATACAGCTAATCGTTGTAGCAAACTCGACCAAGTTCTTCTTGAATAGGGTCAATCTCACATGTCAGATGTGAAAAATCGGAAATTTGCTTTTTCAACGTTTAAAAGTGAACTACCTATGGTTTATTATTCCTCCGGTACCATCTGTTTGTAGGTGCGAATGGGTGCATGAGCCGGTCTTGATTCAAACTGCACTGATACTTTTTCACCATTTCAGACTAAAGTAAAGTCTTTCACATGTTGATTTCCTTCGATTGTCAATGCCACTTACAAAGAAAATCTGGTAAGACACTTTGACTGGGAAACTTTTGAGAGATGTAACAATTGCTGGCATTTAGAGTTTGTCGATATTTAGAGTTTTTTTCGATGACCTGGTATGATTCGTGTAGGGAATCTCTTCAGTGTCTAACTTAGCTAGCATTTGCTGCAGCACAATGACCACCTATAGGTAAGACTACGTATGCGTTGGGACAGTGAAGTGGTGGGAACGTGCCCGTATAAGTACTATAGTAGATGCATCCCTAGCTATATCTGGCCACGGGTTATATAAAGACGTTTCATTTCTTGACCGAGCAACGTCTTTTATCGACAAGACGTATATTGCAGTCGACAAACAAAAATATTGCGTATTGCTCAATTCTAGTGGTACGGTGACTGTGTTAGAACTCTCACTATCTAACATATACTAGAGGGCTCAAATAGAGCAACACGTCAACGCCCAAAACGAAACTGTTTTTCTAGTTCTACCACAACTATATACCGGAAAATACGAAACAATTTATTCTCAGTACAGGTCAACCAGCATTGCCCGGTTCCAGACGTTATACTATAGCATCCAGTCACATGCAGTCGTCAGGAAAAACAATTTTTTGTAATCCTATCTGATAAAGTGTGAAACCGTTAATTTTAACGAACAGCAAGGAGTATACCAGGGGCGTAGCGTGACCTCTAGAAAGGGGGGATAAACTTCACGATCATACGGACACGCCCACATTTATGACACGCCTACTTTTATTGGCTTCTAATTGACTGTTACAGTAGAATCAGTGGCAGATACAGACTGGAAAAAGGATAGTGTATATACTACGACCAAGCCTACAAATGATGGGCTATAGCCCATGCCACGCTACGCCCCTGAGCATGCTGTAGAATTCAAATTAAGACAGCTACCACAACGACTGTCATCATTCCATTTAGAATACGCTTTCACTGGATTTCTAACACATATCACAAAAGTTTCTAGTCGCACAGATCAATGCAGGAGAGTCTGCACGATCCAACGGAATCACCACTAGCCACTCGATCAACACCGCACACTAACACCGGTGACAAAGGCATGTCGGAAAAAGTGATGAAACAGCCACTAAGAGCAGTACAGGAAATGGGGTTCTGGGAAGTAGTATATCTGGCGTCAAAATGATACCACCTACCCCTCCCCATAGTTTCGCATCCTCTTCGGACCTTCGCACCCCTTTCGGGGCTGCTCAGCCCCTCGAGTCTGCGAAAATATATGGAGGAGCTACTATGTCCGATACACTAGAGTCGAACGCGTACCCGATGGAAAACGTGGTACTATACCCAAGGCTACACGAGATGGGCAGAACACCACCATCCAGAACACGTTCGCCAATACGGGTCGTTGTGCACAGAAGGGGATCGCCGAGTATTTGGTCGCGAAAAATGCGTACGAAAACAATCTCCTCGCCGACATCTCCAAGGTCGACTATCTGGACGGAAACCTGGGGCCGACCCATCTCCATCCTCTCGTCGAGTTGCCCGTGTTTGTAAACGACCTATAATATGATGTTGAGTGATGGCAATACTGGTTTTGAGAGGTCTGATGACGTCTCATCATTCCTAGGTGAGAAAGAACAAGCAGTTTCTTCAGTTTCTACACATGCAGTCATCTTTAGCAGATTCAGATATGCATTCCTCACTTCAAATGCTAACATTAGAAGACACTGCCACCTTTTCTTCCAACAGAGATACAGAAATGCAATTATCAACTGGTACAGACATGTATGTTGTCTCAACAGGTTCATCACAGCAGCAGCTTAATTAAAGAAAATTTTATGGATGTAGATAATTCAGTCGAACGAGACAATAACTATAAATTAAGACAACACATTATGGTGGTAGTTTACAATCATTCAAGAGAATAGAGCAGTCCAACAGCAGGGAAGAAACACAACCCAGGAATTACAAGCAGCTAGAACAAATGTTAAACTGATATCTCCTAATTATCATGTTCGCCAGCAAAAAAGAGAAAAAATAGAAAGAGAAAACCAATTCAATCATTTTTTCTGGATCAACAAATATCTTGTCAGTCTAACAGCATTGAAATGAGTGATAATTCAGAATGTGAAATCGTTAAGCAGGTAGGAAACAAGAGAACTAAGGAGACACAAGAAGCAGTAGAAAACACTGTTGTGCTGCCATCTGACTATCAAGACATACAACAACAACAGCATAAGCGGCAGCAGAAAAGAACAAAAGGCAATAGAAAGAAGCAAGCAAAAGCTTCATCTTCGCAATCTGAAGAGACATTGCTTTACAATGTTGATGATCCTTCTGAGAACAAAACTACTTTACCTCAACACATTCAAGAAAACATTTCCAAGAGTTTGAGGGATCCAAAGACTCGTCAGAGGGCTAAGAAAGAAATCATACTTACTGTGTTGGACTATGCTGGTCAGAATGTGTTCTACATCACACATCATTTGGTCATGTCAAAAGCTGGTTTTATGTATGTTGTCTTTGATTCTTGTCAACCAATGGACGGCAAGACTCCATCTCAGTTTTGCTCAGAAGATGGAAAAATTATCTACATTCCTTTGTTTCATGACGAAACAAATTTTGATCGATTGGAAGAGTGGGTATCAGGACTTTATACCATGGAAGGTGATCAGACACGTCGTATCATGATATTTGAAAGAGAAGGAATCAGATCACCTCCCATGTTTCTGGTAGGAACACATGCTGATAAGCTAAAGGAGGAGCCAGGAATGATGGAGAAACAGATGAATTCATAAAGAAGAAACTGGAGGGCACAGTGTTGACAGAGCATATTATATGGACGTCTAGGGATGTTATGTGTTTCTTTGTGGATAACACAGTGACAGACCGAGACAGTGGTGCCGTAGATCCACAAGTGATTCATCTTCGACAGAAGACAGAAGAGGTGGCTCACAAGGTGGCTCGACATGACAGACTGCCCATCAGATGGCTCAAGTATGAGCAGAAGGTACAAGAAATGAAGGTTTCCCATCCAACAAAGAAGACTACAAATGTTCCTGAATTACTGCAGCTTGCCATGAATGCTGCAGGAATTAAAAGTCGGGAGGAGCTGTTGGTGTTGCTGCAGTATTTGAGTTGTCGTGCAGTATTAATGTATCATCCCAAGGCATTAAAGAGTGGCGATGATGAAGAAGTTGTGTTAGATGTCGAATGGTTTGTATCACAGCTGCAGAAAGTAATCACAATATACATGGAAGGTGATGTTCCTCCCATTTTATGGAATGATGTTAAACGCAGTAAAGAGAAAGGCATTATGACAATGTCTCTTGTGAGACATCTTTTGTCAGATGCCGGTTCTGCTCAACATCTCATTGTGTCACTGATGAGGCACTATGATTTGCTCTGCGAGTATTCTGTTATTGAAGAGGAGAATCTGAAGACAGCAAGTGATTACCAGGATTTTCTCACTCTGGAAGGAGGAGGTGAATCACATTGTCAAGAGAAGCAAGATGTGTTTGAGAGTACGGCTTGCTTCATTCCTAGCCTCATGGAGCAAGCAGTTGGTCTTGAATCAGTTAAGATGAATGATGGGCTGAAGTCAGTACCTCTTATCTTGTCATCTGCTCCCATTCGCATTCCTCAGCCATTATTCTACAGAGTACTGACTCTTTTGTGTAAACGTTTTCGTCGCTTAGCAGTTATTTTTCGCAATGTGGGCTACTTTCACATCTATCCTGGTCATCGACTGGAGTTGGCTCTCAACAGATACAATTTTCAAATGACTGTGTTGTCAGAAACACATACATCTCTCAATGCCAAGGTGTGTGTTGCTGTTCGTGAGTGGATTGTGGATGTTGTTGACAAGGCAAAACAGCAAGGAATGCCGGGATTGAAGTTGCAGTTGGGATTTGAATGGGATGTGTCTACATCCACATTGAAGTCATCTAACATTGAGTTTGTCTCTCTGGATGGATATCAACAGTCTCGTTTTTTGCTCTACAGCAATGTTACAAAACGAGAGGTTCAACCACCTTCCAGACTCTCTCTTTGGTATCCACAACTTGAATGCTCTGTAAGAAGCTTTTGTATTGTAACCTTATTGTGTTTATCTAATTTTCTGTTTTTTTTTGCTGTTAGCAAACTGAAATGATGTCAACAGCTTGTGCTTCTCGAATAAAACAACATGATACTGGTCTGTTCAGTTTACATATACAGTGTGTCTTATAAAGTTCTTGTAGTAATGAATGTCTCACATTGTAGTAAGCTGTGAGACACCAGTGGAGTCTCTCATTGATAAACCAACTGCAAGTTGCTTGCTGGAAGTGTCCAAACTTCTAGATGATGAAGATGCTTTAGGAGACGACTGGAGGAGATTATGGTCGGAGCTCTTAAGCAGACCTCTTAATGAAGATGTAGTGAAGAAGAAAAGTGAGAGTCCTACTCTTTTTCTGCTAAAGCGATGGTGCAGCATGAAACCTCCCGGTGAAGCTACAATAGGACGGCTGATGAAGGCTCTCAATGCAATATATAGAAATAATGTTGCTCGTGTACTACAAAGACACGTAGATATACTACAGCAAGGTAACAGACCAATAGCATATATATATTACACTGTTACATTTGTAATGGGTTGTGTGAGCAGATGTTATAAAATGAGCAACAGATGTAGGGTGTCAATGTTCAATGTTAACTGACAAATTTATTAATTTAACTACAAGCATGTATCCCATATGATATTATACAACACCTCTAATGGGAGTTTTAGCTGCATACACTGAAGGCAAACAAATGTCTAAATATCTGTCTCAATAGACTGAAATATACAACAAAAATGTTTCTCGAATGCCTCAAAGTTATGTTAATTTGATGTGCACACACACGCACGTGTGCCAGTAATTCATATCAATATTTATTGCAATTGTAATTAATATTGTACTATGAATTTGTAATTGTAGATGTGACACCTGAGGAGTTAAATCATCTTGCTGACATGATAGAAGGATGTTGGCAGGAGTTTGCTGCAGTTCTTGCACCCAACCTGTTTAAAGTTACAGGAAAAATTGCTGCCATAAAACATGATTATCCTTCTTCTGCACTCCAAGCTAAAGCTATGCTAGAAATTTGGTGTGACCAACTTGGTGCTAAAGCCCAACGGCACTTACTTATTGGTGCATTAATTCAACGAGGACTAAGATCTCATGCAGAGGCTGTGTTTGGAGTAGAAGGTGTGGAGGAGATGTTGAAAGGTACAAGAGCAAGTGGCAGGACAGACTGACAAGTTAGTGCCATAATACTGAAAGGTATATGAACTTTGTTAAGACAAATTGATATGTTGTTACTCAAGATTCAGCAGGAATGTACATATACAGACAAGGACAGAGCTGCTGTTCACTGCTTTACCGTATGATGGAAATCAAAAAGTCTTGATCTGTAGCATGAACAGCAACTTCCTGAAGCTCTAACCAATCAAGCAAAGATGGAACACGAATGTCCGATATAATTTCAATGTTGTTTGTTAACTGTAGTACAGCACATATAATGAAATGTGTAAGTGGTCACTTACGTATGGTGGGGAACATGCATTCACGAGGCTGCTTTTTGCTGTTATTCCATATGTTGGATTAAACTATTGCAGTTAATGTTGTATTGCCAATCAGTATCTATAAATATAATGAAATGCAGTTTAGGAGAATACTGTCTATCTAGTGACATATGAACACACACACACACACACACACACACACACACACACACACACACACACACACACACACACACACACACACACACACACACCAATAGAAACAATGCAATAAACCAGTTTCCATAGTAACTCACAAATACACTGTAACAATACTGACATTAATCATTTTATTGATTTTGTCCCAGTAACTTTAATTGGTTCAAGGCTTCATCTTTTTCCTTCTTCACTTTTTCTAACTCCTCTCTCACGCCTTCAAGTTCACAATTCTTCATTAGTAATCCTTCTACAGCTGACGCTTCTCTGACTCGACTGCCTGATGTCTCTGTAAGGCTGATGGATAGTATGGTGTTGTTTACCTTCAAGGCATAGATTACTTTGTCTTGACCTTGATTTCGGATGTGAGTGTTTGATCAATGTAAGTGATGCAGAGATCTAGGAGAGATGACAGTCACACACACACGCGCGCGCGCACACACACACACACACACACACACACACACACCACTAGTTCAGGAGAATATGTGCACACAAATACACAAACAAACAAGAAACACAATACATACACTCAAAACATAAATAAGTAATCACAGACAAACAAGCAAACACAAAAACAAATACACCAAGTGCAAGTACACAGAAATACACACAAACAAACAGACACACCCACACAAACAAACAACTAAACATAAACGTATTACACCAAGGAAGTGTTGTCAGAGACACATACACCTCTTAATTCCAAGGTGGGTGTTACTGTTCGTGAGTGGATTGTGGATGCTGTTGACAAGGCAAAACAACAAGGAATGTCAGGATTGAAGTTGCAATTGGGATTTGAATGGGATGTGTCTATGTTCACATTCAAGTCGTCTGACATAGAGTTCATATCTTTAGATGGATATCAACATCCTAGCTTCAGCTCTACAGCAGTGTGACAAAATAAGAAGTTCAACCTCCTTCCAGACTCTCCTCTCGTTGGTATCCACAACTTGAATGCTGTGTAAGTAGCTTTTGTATTGTAAGTTTTTTGACTATCTAACTTGGTGTTGTTAGCAACCTGAAATGATGTCAACAGTTTCTGCTCCCTCTTAAATATTACAACACAACAGTAGTAAGGT